>NC_057812.1:94006787-94029230 GCF_018294505.1 Triticum aestivum | reverse complement strand
CACCTAACAATGCGCGATTAGTAACCCTGGTTACTAATGGCACACATGTTACATGGTGCGCCATTACTAGTTTTTGCAAAAAAATAAAAGAATAATTGTTAGTAGTGGTGCACCATGGTTGTGGTGCGCCATTACTAGTTTGAACTAGTAATGGCGCACTATACACTGATGCGCCATTACTTGTTTTAAAAAAAAGTAAAAAAATGTTAGTAGTGGCGCACAGAGTGTGTGGTGCGCCATTACTAGTTTTGGAAAAAAATGTTAGTAGTGGCGCACCGTGGGTGTGGTGCGCCATTAGTGATATGGACATTAATGGCCTACCTGCACATGGTGCGCCACTGCTATATAGCAGTGACGCACCACATATGTGGTGCGCCTTTAATGTCCATATTAGCTATAGCCCTTTTCCTAGTAGTGGAGGTGTTATGATTAGCACTACTAGTTGGAATAGCTTCTACCCACTTAGTAATGTAATCAACAGCAACTAAAATATGTGTATATCCATTAGAGGCGGGAAAATGTCCCATATAATCAAAGCCCCAAACATCAAATGGTTCAATAACAAGCGAATATTTCATAGGCATTTCTTGACGTCTACTAATATTACCAATTCTTTGACATTCATCACAAGACAAGACAAACTTACGGGAATCCTTGAAGAGAGTAGGCCAATAAAAACCAGATTGCAATACCTTATGTGCAGTTCTATCTACAGCATGGTGTACTCCATAAGCTTCGGAGTGACACTTGCGTAGGATCCGTTCCTGTTCATGCTTAGGTACACAACGTCTAATAACACCATCTACTCCTTCTTTATAAAGATGTGGATCATCCCAAAAGTAATGTCTTAAATCATAGAAAAACCTTTTCTTTTGCCGGTATGTGAAACTAGGTGGTATAAATTTAGCAACAATGTAATTAGCATAATCAGCATACCATGGAGCAGTATGAGAAGCATTTATGACATTTAATTGTTCATCAGGAAAGCTATCATCAATAGGTAGTGGGTCATCAAGAACATTTTCTAACCTAGACAAGTTGTCTGCAACGAGGTTCTCAGCTCCCTTTCTATCAATAATATGCAAATCAAATTCTTGTAGCAAGAGAACCCATCTAATAAGTCTAGGTTTAACATCTTTCTTTTCCATAATGTATTTAATAGCAGCATGATCAGTGTGAATAGTTGCTTTAGAATCAACAATATAAGGTCTGAACTTATCACAAGCAAAAACAACTGCTAAAAATTCTTTTTCAGTGGTAGCATAATTTCTCTGGGCATTGTCTAGAGTTTTACTAGCATATTGAATAACATTTAATTTCTTATCAACTCTTTGCCCTAGAACTGCACCTACAGCATAATCACTAGCATCACACATAATTTCAAAAGGTAAATTCCAATCAGGTGGCTGAACAATTGGTGCAGAGATCAATGCTTTCTTAAGTATTTCAAATGTTTCTACACAATCATCATCAAAGACGAATGGTATATATTTTTATAATAAATTATTCAGAGGCCGAGAAATTTTTGAGAAGTCCTTAATGAACCTCCTATAAAAGCCGTCATGACCAAGGAAACTTCTTATACCTTTGATGTCCTTGGGACATGACATCTTTTTAATAGCATCAACTTTAGCTTTATCAACTTCAATGCCTCTTTCATAAATTTTATGCCCCAAGATAATACCTTCATTAACCATAAAGTGGCACTTCTCCCAATTCAAGACAAGGTTAGTTTCTTCACATCTTTGCAAAACTCGATCAAGGTTTCTCAAGTAATCATCAAAAGAGGATCCATAAACGGAGAAATCATCCATGAATACCTCACATATCTTTTCACAAAAATCAGAAAATATAACCATCATGCATCTTTGAAAGGTAGCAGGTGCATTACATAAATCAAAAGGCATACGTCTATAAGCAAAAGTACCGAAAGGGCATGTAAAAGTGGTCTTAGATTGATCATGAGCTGATACAAGTATTTGAGAGAAATCAGAATAACCATCTAGAAAGCAAAAATATGTATGTTTGGATAATCTTTCTAGCATTTGATCAATAAAAGGTAAGGGGTAATGATCTTTTTTAGTAGCCTTATTTGATTTGCGGAAATCAATCACCATCCTATAACCTGTAAAAATTCTTTGCGGAATCAATTCATCTTTATCATTAGGAACGACTGTGATACCTCCCTTCTTAGGAACACAATGGACATGACTTACCCACTGACTATCAGCAACAGGATAAATTATACCTGCCTCAAGGAGCTTTAATATTTCTTTTCTTACCACTTCTTTCATCTTAGGATTCAGTCGTCGTTGGTGATCAATAACTGCTTTGGCATCTTTTTCCAAATTTATTTTTTGTTGACATAGAGTGGGACTAATGCCCTTAAGATCATCAAGAGTATATCCAATAGCAGCACGGTGCTTCTTCAGAGTTTTCAATAATTTTTCTTCCTCCTTCTCTAAAAGGTTAGCACTAATAATAACATGATATATCTTCTTTTCATCAAGATAAGCATATTTAAGAGTATCAGGCAATGGTTTAAGCTCAAACACGGGATCACCCTTGGGTGGACGAGGATCCCCTAAGATTTCAACAGGCAAGTTGTGTTTCAGAATAGGTCCCTGTTTAAAGAACACCTCATCTATTTCCCTTCTTTCATTCATAAACATATCATTTTCATGGTCTAGCAAATATTGTTCTAAAGGATCACTAGGAGGTACGACAATAGAAGCAAGACCAATAATTTCATCTTTACTAGGCAATTCCTCTTCACGGTGTTGTCTATGAAATTTAGAAAAGTTGAACTCATGAGACATATCACCTAAACCAATAGTAACAACACCCTTTTTGCAGTCTATCCTAGCATTAACAGTGTTTAAGGTCTACCAAACATAATGGGACAAAAACTATCTTGTGAGGAACCAAGAACAAGAAAATCAGCAGGATATTTAGTTTTCCCACACAAGACTTCAACATCTTTAACAATCCCCATTAGTGAAAAAGTATCTCTATTGGCAAGTATCATGCATAATTTCTCTGTATAAGTCAATAGGTATTGCACTAGCACTAGCACCCATATCACACAAGCCATGATAACAATGATCTCCTATTTTAACAGAAATAACAGACATACCTACCAGAGGTCTATGCTTATCTTTAGCACAAGGTTTAGCAATTTTAGCAGTTTCATCACAGAAATAAATAACATGCCCATCAATATTATCAGCCAAGAGATCCTTAACAATAGCAATATTAGGTTCAACTTTAACTTGCTCAGGAGGTGTATAGGTTCTAATATTGCTTTTACGAACCAGAGTTGAAGCTTTAGCATGATCTTTTATCCTAATAGGAAAAGGTGGTTTCTCAACATAAGCAGTAGGAACAATAGGATCATTATAAGTGATAGTCTTTTCTTCAACTTTAATAGGTGCAACTACTTTTACTTCAATGGGAGGATTATATTTAAACCACTTATCCTTAGGGACATCAACATGAGTAGCAAGAGATTCACAAAAAGAAGCTACTATCTGAGAGTCAAGTCCATATTTAGTGCTAAATTTATGAAAAACATCGGTATCCATAAAAGATTTAACACAATCAAACTTAGGTGCCATACCTGACTCCTTACCTTCATCGAGATCCTAATATTTAGGGTTGTGTTTAATTCTTTCCAATAAATCCCATTTGAATTCAATAGTCTTCATCATAAAAGAGCCAACACAAGAAGTATTGAGCATGGTGCGATTTTTATCAGAAAGCCGAGCATAATTTTTTTGGATAATCATTTCTCTTGAGAGCTCATGATTGGAGCATGAATATAACATTGATTTAATCCTCCCCCAAGCTTGAGCGATGCTTTATCCTTCGCGAGGCCAAAAATTATATATATAATTACGATCGTGATGAACAAGATGCATAGGATAAAACTTCTGATGAAATTCCAATTTCAATCGTTTGTAGTTCCATGATCCCATATCATCACATAGCCTATACCATGTCAATGCATCTCCCTCCAAAGATAAAGGGAAGACCTTCTTCTTTATAACATCATCGGGCATACCTGCAAGCTTAAATAATCCCAAAACTTCATCCACATATATTAGGTGCTCATCAGGATGTAATGTTCCATCTCCTGCAAAAGGATTAGCTAGCAGTTTTTCTATCATACCTGAAGGAATTTCAAAGTAGACATTTTCATTTTCAGTAGGTTCAGTAGGTTGAGGAGCAACTCTTTGCTCTACTGGTCGGGGTAAAGATACCCCGAACAAGCCCCTCAGAGAATTACTTTCCAGAGTAACAAGTGACAGTAAATTTCAACACACTATATAAATTTTTCCTTACCAAATTCCACCTACCAAAGGTGCTTCACTCCTCGGCAACGGCGCCAGAAAAGAGTCTTGATGACCCACAAGTATAGGGGATCTATCGTAGTCCTTTCAATAAGTAAGCGTGTCGAACCCAACGAGGAGCAGAAGGAAATGATAAGCGGTTTTCAGCAAGGTATTCTCTGCAAGCACTGAAATTATAGGTAATAGATAGTTTTGTGATAAGATAATTTGTAACGAGCAACAAGTAACAAAAGTAAATAAAGTGCAGCAAGGTGGCCCAATCCTTTTTGTAGCAAAGGACAAGCCTGGACAAATTCTTATATAGAGAAAGTGCTCCCGAGGACACATGGAAATTATCGTCAAGCTAGTTTTCATCACGTTCATATGATTCGTGTTCGGTACTTTGATAATTTGGTATGTGGGTGGACCGGTGCTTGGGTACTGTCCTTACTTGGACAAGCATCCCACTTATGATTAACCTCTATTGCAAGCATCCGCAACTACAACAGAAGTATTAAGGTAAACCTAACTATAGCATGAAACATATGGATCCAAATCAGCCCCTTACGAAGCAACGCATAAACTAGGGTTTAAGCTTCTGTCACTCTAGCAACCCATCATCTACTTATTACTTCCCAATGCCTTCCTCCAGGGCCAAATAATGGTGAAGTGTCATGTAGTCTACGTTCACATAACACCACTAGAGGAGAGACAACATACATCTCATAAAAATATCGAACGAATACCATATTCACATGACTACTAATAGCAAGACTTCTCCCATGTCCTCAGGAACAAGGGAAAATTTTGTTTTTGCCACTCTAGATTTTGCCAATTTTCCTTATGCCACTATAGATTTTGACATTTCAGTTTTGCCACTCTTAGCTTTTGACAATTATCACAATTGCCATTCCGTGGCAAAACCAAAATAAATTAGAGTGGCAATTGTGATACATTGTCAAAGACTAGAGTGGCAAAAGTGAAACAAAATTAATTTGCTTTTGCCACATAATGGCAATTGTGATATTTGTCAAAAGCTAAGAGTGGCAAAACTGAAATGTCCAAATCTAGAGTGGCATAAGGAAAATTGGCAAAATCTAGAGTGGCAAAAACAAAATTTCCCCCAGGAACAAACGTAGCTACTCACAAAGCATATTCATGTTCATAATCAGAGGGGTATATATATAAATATAGGATCTAAACATATGATCTTCCACCAAATAAACCAACTAGCATCAACTACAAGGAGTAATCAACACTACTAGCAACCTACAAGTACCAATCCCAGACTTAGAGACAAGAATCGGATACAAGAGATGAACTAGGGTTTGAGAGGAGATGGTGCTGGTGAAGATGTTGATGGCGATTAGCCCTCCCGATGAGAGGAGAGTTGGTGATGACAATGGCGATGATTTCCCCCTCCTGGAGGGAAGTTGCCCAGGCAGAACAGCTCCGCAAGAGCCCTAGATTGGTTCTGCCAAGGTTCCGCCTTGTGGCGGCGGAGTCTCGTCCCGAAAGCTTGCTTATGATTTTTTTCTCAATGAAATACTCCATATAGCAGAAGATGGGCATCGGAGGGCCACCAGGGGGCCCACGAGGCAGGGGGCGCGCCCAGGGGGGTAGGGCGCGCCCCCACCCTCATGGCTGGTGAGCGGCCCCCCTTTGGTACTACTTGCGCTCAGTATTTTTTATATATATCCTGAAAATAACTTCCGTGAAGTTTAAGACTTTTGGAGCTATGCAGAATAGGTCTCTAATATTTGCTCCTTTTCCAGCCCAGAATCCCAGCTGCCGGCATTCTCCCTCTTTATGTAAACCTTGTAAAATAAGAGAGAATAGGCATAAGTATTGTGACATAATGTGTAATGACAGCCCATAATGCAATAAATATCGATATAAAAGCATGATGCAAAATGGACGTATCAACGGCGCAAGAAATAGCTTGTTGACGGGAGATTAATATGATGGAAAATAGACCCCGGGCCCATAGGTTTCACTAGTGGCTTCTCTCAAGATAGCATAAGTATTATGATGGGTAAACAAATTACTGTCGAGCAATTGATAGAATTGAGCATAGTTATGAGGTTATCTAGGTATGATCATGTATATAGGCATCACGTCCGTGACAAGTAGACCGACTCCTGCCTGCATCTACTACCATTACTCCACACATCGATCGCTATCCAGCATGCATCTAGAGTATTAGGTTCATAAGAATGGAGTAATGATTTAAGCAAGATGACATGATGTAGAGGGTTAAACTCACGCAATATGATATAAACCCCATCTTTTTATCCTCGATGGCAACAATACAATACGTGTTGTTTCCCCTACTGTCACTAGGATCGAGCACCGCAAGATTGAACCCAAAGCTAAGCACTTCTCCCATTGCAAGAAAGATCAATCTAGTAGGCCAAACCAAACTGATAATTCGAAGAGACTTGCAAAGATAACCAATCATACATAAAAGAATTCAGAGAAGATTCAAATATTGTTCATAGATAATCTTGATCATAAACCCACAATTCATCGGATCTCGACAAACACACCGCAAAAGAAGATTACATCGAATAGATCTCCAAGAGAATCGAGGAGAACTTCATATTGAGATCCAAAGAGAGAGAAGAAGCCATCTAGCTAATAACTATGGACCCGAAGGTCTGAGGTAAACTACTCACACATCATCGAAGGGGCTATGGTGTTGATGTAGAAGCCCTCCATGATCAATGCCCCCTCCGGCGGAGCGCCAAAAAAGGCCCCAAGATGGGATCTCATAGGTACAGAAGGTTGCGACGGTGGAATTAGGTTTTCATGGTGCTCCCCGATGGTTTGGGGGTACATAGGTATATATAGGAGGAAGAAGTAGGTCGGTGGAGCCAAGAGGGGCCCACGAGGGTGGAGGGCGCGCCCAGGGGGGTAGGCGCACCCCCTTCCTGGTGGCCTCCTCGTTGCTTGCTTGACGTCCACTCCAAGTCCTCTGGATCACGTTTGTTCCAAAAATCACGCTCCCAAAGGTTTCATTCCGTTTGGACTCCGTTTGATATTCTTTTTCTGCGAAACACCGAAATAGGCAAAAAAACAGTAATTTGGGCTGGGCCTCCGGTTAATAGGTTAGTCCCAAAAATAATATAAAAGTGTATAAATAAGCCCATTAAACATCCAAAACAGAATATATAATAGCATGGAACAATCAAAAATTATAGATACATTGGAGACGTATCAATCTCTGGATTGCATGCATTGGACATGGAAGAGTTGTCGATATGCTCAAGAAGGGAAATATTTGGGCCACCTCTCGGCCACTGAGGGAGTCCTGGACTAAGGGGTCTCGGGTGTCTGGCCTGTTATCTATGGGCCAGATTGATGGGCTCTGAAGATATGAAGACCGAAGACTGTACCCATGTCTGGATAGGACTCTCCTTGGCGTGGAAGGCAAGCTTGGCGAACAACTATGAAGATTCCATATTATGTAACCGACTCTATGTAACCCTAGATCCCCCCGGTGTCTATATAAACTGGAGGACTTAGTCCGGATAGGGGATACTCAATACCTTAGTCATACATGGTAGACTTCTAGGGTTTAGCCATTACGATCTCGTGGTAGATCAACTCTTGTAATACTCGTATTCATCAATATCAATCAAGCAGGACCTAGGGTATTACCTCCATTAAGAGGGCCCGAACCTGGGTAAAACTTCGTGTCCCCTGTCTCCTATTACCATCAACCTTAGACGTACAGTTCGGGACCCCCTACCCAAGATCCACCGGTTTTAACACCGACATTGGTGCTTTCATTGAGAGTTCCTTTGTGCTGTCGCTGAAAGGTTTGATGGCCCCTTCAATCGTCAATATTGGCGCTGTCTGCGGAGAAACCTTCCTCCCCGGACAGATCTTTGTGTTCGGCGGCTTCGCACTGCGGGCCAACTCGTTTGGCCATCTGGAGCAAATCGAAAGCTATGCCCTTGGCCATCAGGTCAGATTCGGGAGCTTGAACTACGTCACAGACATCCGTGGAGACTTGATCTTCGCTGGATTTGATACCGCGGTAGCCACTCCCGACCACCCCGATGATCATGACTTAAATCTATCATCGGGCCGCATCCAGGAGATCGCTCCTGTAAACGCCCTGGCCCTAGAGCCGGAGCAGGTCGCGCCATCCAAAGATGGGATGATTAACCACACCACGGAGGCCACAGATTCCACGGTGTTGGAGCCGCACATGGACCTGTTCCCACTCGATGCCTATGCCACCGGAACACCGGACTCCTCTCCGGCTGTAGGTTCCAAACCACGCGAGCCCGCGGACGCCGAGCATGATCGTTTATCGATCTTAGAATCCATTGTCACAGACATCTTCCAGCACTCGCCTCTGGGCGATATGCTAAACTCGTTAAAGAGTCTATCCTTAGCGGAGGACTCTCAGCCAAACTATATCCGGCTCGAACTAGGGGTTGACGATGGAGAATTTCGCTTCCCACCCGCCACCCACTTTATAGCCACGGTCGAGGATTTGACCAACGAACTTGATTACGACTCCGAGGACATCGATGGTATGGATGATGATGCCGGAAAAGAAGAAGACCAGAACCCGCCGTTCACCGGACGCTGGACGGTCACTTCCTCGTATGACGTATACATGGTGGATGCACCAAAGGAAAATAGCGGCGATGACAAGGAAGACCCAGTTGAGGATAAACCTTCCAAAATACAGTCCAAGCGCCGGCGTCAGCGGCGCCACTCTAAGTTACACCGTAGTAAAGATAGCAACACCGGCACAGGAGAAGATGACACTCCGGAAGGTGCCGAAGACAACAAAGACCCCGTCGACACAACAAACAAACTAGACGAACGGGAAGATGCGCAGGTTAGCCCTGTTAAATAGGCTACGCACAAAGATTCGGAGGACGACAGTTACCTTCCGTTCTCCGAGGATGAGGTGAGCCTTGGCACCAAGGATTTCATCGTGCCCGGCGAACCTCTTAAGCAGGAGCGCTTCAAGCGCCAGCTAATAGCCACTACAAGGAGTCTGAAAAAGAAGCAGCAGCAGCTTCAAGCTGACCAGGATCTGCTCAATGATAAATGGACTGATGTCCTAGCAGCCGAAGAATACGGCCTCAAGCGCCCAACCAAAAGCTACACAAAGCATAAACTGCTACCTCAGTTCGACGAGGAGGCGCCGGAGTATATACCACCATCGTAAAATGCGGCTGACCGGCCACCGCGTGGCCGGGACAAAACGGCAATCCATGCCGACCACCAGCCCGTCCCGCCTCATCACTTAGGCAAAGGGAAATTCGCCCACGACCATACATATGACCTCCAGCAGAACCTGAACAATAAAGCAGGTCCTACCAGATCAATCTATGGATCGCGAGGACGCACCTCGACACGTGAGAACGGCCGCCTATCCGGACGTGACAAACCCAGTCATGCGCAGGCCGAACACCGCGGACGGACTTCATCAGAGCTGCGTCACAATACGGCCCGATACAGAGGCCCCGCACACCCTCATTGCTTCACTGATGAGGTCCTGGATCACGAATTCCTCGAAGGCTTCAAGCCCGTGAACATAGAATCATATGATGGGACCACGGACCCCGTGGTGTGGATCGACACATCCATATGGAACGCGGAGATGACCTCCACGCCATCAAATACCTCCCTCTCAAACTCAAGGGGCCTGCTCGACATTGGCTAAACAATCTGCCTGACAATTCCATTGGCAGTTGGGAGGACTTGGAAGAGGCTTTCCTCGATAACTTCCAAGGTACATATGTTCGACCTTCGAACGCTGATGACTTAAGCCATATAGTCCAGCAGCCCGGAGAGTCCGCCGGGAAATTCTGGACAAGGTTCCTAACTAAAAAGGACCAAATCATTGACTGTCCGGACGCTGAAGCTCTAGAAGCTTTCGAACATAGCATCCGCGAGGAATGGCTCGCTCACCACCTCGGCCAAGAAAAGCCAAAATCCATGGCGGCCCTCACAACACTAATGACCCGCTTTTGTGCGGGCGAGGATAGTTGGTTGGCCTGTAGCAAAAACAATGCAAGCGACACGGGCACCCCTGAAGTTAAAAATAACAAAGACAAGTCTCGACGCAATAGATACAAGTGCCGAAATAGCAGTGACAACACCGAGGATACGGCGGTCAAGCCGGATTCAGTGGCTCTAAGTCCGGTTAGCGGAAGAAGCCATTCCAAAAGAGCAATTCGGACCCATCCAGCTTAGACAGCATACTTGATCGTGCATGCTAGATTCACGGCACCCTTGACAAGCCTCAAAATCACAAAAATAGAGAGTGCTGGGTTTTGAAACAGGCTGGCAAATTAAATGCCGAGAACAGGGGAAAAGGATCGCAAAGCGAGGACGCTGATGAAGAGGCACGATAGACGAACAAAGGGGGACAAAAGAAGTTTCCCCCTCAGGTCAAAATGGTGAACATGATATATTCCACCCACATCCCCAAGAGGGAGCGCAAGCGTGCGCTTAGGGACGTCTACCGATAGAGCCAGTCTCCCCAAAATTCATCCCATGGTCATCGTGCCCGATCACATTCGATTGCCGGGACCACCAGACCAGTATCCATCACGGGGGCTCAGCCGCACTAGTCTTAGACCCAATAATTGATGGGTTTCACATGACTCGCGTCCTTATGGACGGGGGTAGCAGCCTCAATCTGCTCTATCAGGATACAAGGAAGAAAATGGGCATTAACCAATCAAGGATCAAGCCTACAAGGACTACCTTTAAAGTAGTCATACCAGGTTAAGAGGCCCACTGTACGGGCTCAATCACATTAGAGGTTGTCTTCAGATCTCTGGACAAATTCCGAAGTGAGGAGTTAATCTTCGATATCGCCCCATTCCGCAATGGCTATCATGCACTGCTCGGACGAACTGCGTTTGCTAGATTCAACGCAGTGCCACACTATGCTTATCTCAAGCTCAAGATGCCCGATCCACGCGGCGTTATAACAATCAATGGCAATACGGAATGCTCTCTCTGTACAGAAGAGCACACAGCTGCCCTAGCAGAAGAAGTACAAAGCGGCCTTCTCAAGCAGACCCTTCATTCTGCTGATGAGCCCGCGGACACCCTTAAGAGGGTCCAAACTACTCTGCACCAGGAGAGCTCGTCTCGTCAGGAGCTCGGCTAGCAATCCGGCCTCCATCTCAGTCCCGATCAAGTGGTGGCATTCGTGCCGCGCGTACATAACTACACACTTAAAATTCCATGGGCATTGACGGAGGCACAAACAACTTGTGATCCATGGCACGTGTAGGTGTCAAAACCGGCGGATCTTGGGTAGGGGGTCCCGAACTATGCGTCTAGGCCGGATGGTAACAGGAGGCAAGGAACACGATGTTTTACCCAGGTTCGGGCCCTCTTGATGGAGGTAAAACCCTATGTCCTGCTTGATTAATATTGATGATATGGGTAGTACAAGAGTAGATCTACCACGAGATCAAGGAGGCTAAACCCTAAAAGCTAGCCTATGGTATGATTGTTGTATGATGAAGTTGTCCTACGGACTAAAACCCCCCGATTTATATAGACACCGGAGAGGGTTAGGGTTACACAAAGTCGGTTACAATGGTAGGACATCTTGAATATCCGCATCGCCAAGCTTGCCTTCCACGCCAAGGAAAGTCCCATCCGGACACGAGAGGAAGTCTTCAATCTTGTATCTTCATAGTCCTGGAGTCCGGCTGAAGGTATAGTCCGGCTACCCGAACACCCCCTAAACCAGGACTCCCTCAGTAGCCCCTGAACCAGGCTTCAATGACGACAAGTCCGGCGCGTAGATTGTCTTCGGCATTGCAAGGCGGGTTCCTCCTCCAAATTCTTCATAAAAGTTTGTAAACACCAAGAGTAGTGTCCGGCTCTGCAAAATAAGTTTCCACGTATTGCCACAGAGAGAATAATATTAACACAAATCTAATCCGCTGACGTATTCCGCAGCGTGACATCACACTACAGCCAAGCCTTTATTCGAATCATTTTCACTTTTCCACCTCAGCATGTTTTGCGAGGCGGTTTCCTTGGCACGTCTTGTCAAAGCAGAGATCGTGTCCCCTTTATTTACGGGATTCTCATCAATACGGACGTGGGTAACCCAATCGTGCCCGTTAGCAATTCTTCTCGATTAAAGGCGAGTCCCAAACGGTTACGGGGAGGGCTCCTGGTATTCAACCTCTTATAAAGAGACCAAGGCCTTACTCCTTTTCTCCAATCTCAAAACAAGTTCGCCCGTCGCCTCGAGTTCCAACACCCTAGGCTCCAGATTCCAGGCGCTTTGGACCTTCGACAATGTCCGGTTCCGACCTTCAAGGCCGATGGATGCCCTCCTCCGTCACGGAGGAGGACGTGCTAAAGTTGAGAGAGGCTAAGTTCTTGACCGCCGAAATTTTGCATAGGTTGCCTGCTCAAAGGCAGGCTATTCCCAGTCCCCAGCCCGGTGAGAGTGTAGTGTTCATGTCTCACTTCCTTCGGGGGTTAGGCTTCCCGATGGATCCCTTCGTGAGGGGGCTGATGTTCTATTATGGGCTGGAATTTCATGACTTAGCTCCGGAGTCCATCCTCCACATTTCCTCATTCATCATTGTGTGCGAAGCGTTCCTCCGTGTTACTCCTCACTTCGGATTATGGCTCAAGACTTTTGGAGTGGAGCCGAAGATGATCGAGGGACGGCATGCAGAGTGCGGAGGCGCTGTCATAAGTAAGAATGCTGATGCTCCATGGCCCGAGGGCTCCTTTCAAGAGGAGCTCGGCTTGTGGCAACGAGAGGTGTTCTATATCACCGCTCCCAGGAGCACCAAGTGGGTGGCGCCTCCTGCGTTTCGCTCGGGTCCCCCACCACGGCTAGCATCATGGGTCAACAAAGGATTAGATTGGGGGTTATCCAAATACGTGCCCTTGTTGTAGGGCCGCATTAGGGATCTCTTAGAAAGAGACCTCAAGCTGGTCAAGGTGACGCGGGTCATGCTGATTCGCCAAACACTGCCCGGCAAACGTCGCTCCCTTCGTCTGTGGGAGTTTAATCCGGAGGGACCACGAGCTCTCCAGCATTTTATGGGCGCAACGCCCATAGAGATGTATAAAATATTCTTCGGATCACAAGCAATCTGTCCGGATTTGACCGAGGATGCAGGTTTAAGCTGCAATCGCCCGGATACTCAGGTAAGTAACCTTGTGCCCGGACTTGCTATCCGTAAAATTGTCATAAATTCGCCCCTAAAAGAGCTGTCCTATTAAACAGGAGTGGATAGCGAAGGCAAAGCTGATCAGGTGTCCGGCTCCCCTTCCTGAGACCAGGCCGGATCCCGTGCTAGTCAGGATGTTGAAGATCGTGCCTTTGGAGGGAAGTGAGGGGGAGGACAAGGAAACTATGGCCTCCTCGAAGGAGGCTGCTCCGAAGGGAAGAACCGACAATTCCTCTCCTAAGGGGAAGAAGAGGGCCGCCTCTGACGACCCGGAGACCATGGCCTCAAAGCGGGGGGAAAAATCCTCGTTAGAGGGTCCGACGCCGAGGAGATCCTCGGCCGAACTACGCCCTCAAAGGGATCAGCCCTCCAGCAAGCCGTAAGTAGAGAAAGATTTTCCTTTACAGGGATGAGAGAAATCCTTGCTTTTTATCTGAGAAGATTAACCGAAATTTTACTTTGTAGCTCGGACCTCAGCCCTTCTCAGCAGAGCTCGTTTTGGGGGGATCTTCTTCTGGAGATGATGGAGAGTGGAACCCCTCCCCCTGCCGTACCACCTGGTGAGGCGGGCGACCCTGAGGTGTCGTCGTGGAGGGTTTCTCCGAATCCGGCAGGGGTGGAAGGTAGCCATATGTCCCCCCAAGGTTCTCCACGCCCGGCCTTCGATGGAGGTCATAGGACGAGTCCGGCACCGTCCGATGCGCGGTCGGAGGAGCTGATGAATCTGCTGGGGCAAGCTTCTATCTCAGAGGAGCACTGTGCATTGATGGGTACGGTGATTGGAAGGATTTCGTCCGCGGAAAGCAGATTGCATGAGGCCATCAGAAGTTTGCTGACGGGTTTTGAGGTACGTTTGATAATGTACTTCTTTGTCAGTTGCACATAAACAAGATGCGCCCTGTGTAGATAGTAGCCCCTGAGACTCTGTGCGTTGTCAAAATTGACGGCGCGCATAGGATCATAATCCCAGGTCTAAAATGTCGCCTTTGTATACAGGTGGCGAAGTGTCCGGAATCGAGCCGAACTGATGATTTTGCCGAACTAAAGCGGCAACTTGACATGGCAGATGCCGACATCGCGCTCGTCAACGAGCGGCTTGATGAGGCTCAAGGTATGCAATTCCTCGGGCGGCATCTGGTAAGAGGAGCTTTATGCCAGTATCTTACAATGTGTGTGCTTGACACAGATGGTGCGGCCGTCGTGGAGAATCTTCGGGCGGAACTTACCCGAGCTAAGGAACAAACCAGGAAAAGTGATGCGGCTGCCGAGAAGGCCCTTGAAGAGCTGAGAGCCGAACAGGCTGCTCACTGCCGAAGCAAGAAGGAGATGGCCGTGATGGCCATGAAGTTAAAAAGTTCTGTTGACCGTTGCAAGTTTCTTGAGAAAGAAGACCGGGCGAGATAGACGGACTTAGAGAAGGCCGTTGCTGATGCCAAGGACGCTCGCTCTGCGATGAGAGCTGCGAAGGAGGAGTTGCGTCAGGCCGGACAGATTGCTTGTGATCCGAAGTTTGCTCCGTTGGACCGGATGTGAAGTGCGGAGGACATCTATCTGGATTTGGCAGCGAGTGCTGCTGATGCGGCCGAATACTTTCGAGATCAAGAAGATCGTGAAGTGGAAAGGCTTTTCTGGTCGCAGTTCCAGAATCCAGAGCGTCCACTGACAGTGGACGATCGTCTGGCTCAATGGGCCAAACTAAATAGATTGTCCGGACTCTCCATGAAGTACGTCATGGGTCATCTGTGGCCGGGGAGATCAGAGCCGAAGAGTTATTTCAGCTTGGTGCAGCAATTCCTTGACGCGGTGCCACGTATCAATGCGATGAAGAGGTCAGCATGCATAGAGGGCGCACAGATGGCTCTTGCCCGTGTCAAGACATACTGGGCAGAGATGGAGACCACCGTTGTTGCATCCCGAGATTCGGACAAAAGCCGAGTACCCTCCGAGCACTATTTTCAGGAAGTCCTTGAAGCCGCTCGTGTAATAGAGACGCAGTGCTCGAAGGATGCTATGTTCTGATAGCATATGTAATTATAAAGCAATATTTTGATGAATTGTAGTAGCCTTTTATACTTGTGCCTTCAAGTATTTGGAACACCTCCTGTGCGGCCGTTTTAAGATATATATACAAAATCTGAAAGATTGCAGTCGTTGGCTTCAGCCCCCCCACACATGGTGCGGGGGTGCTCGCAGAAGGCGCATTTTCACACTTAATCCAATGTCTTGGTCCTACAAAGGAGGTGATAGCGCAGCGAGCTAGGCAACCGGACTATAATGCTTTAACACTTTCACTTAGCCATAGGAGCTTGATAATGGGACTATTTAGGTAGCCCCTGGTGGCGACTGCGCTCGCCCGAATTCGGGGCGCGTATGTGCCTGGCCGGGAAACGGCCCTTCGTTAATACGGAGGAATCCTACAGATTCCGAAGAGTCATTGAGTGGTTGACCAGTCTCACGCCATATCATGACAGTCGGTTTTTGGCTTTCTCTACTAAGGTGCTCGCCTGGCCGAACCAGGGCACGATCGCAGTAGTTCTCCTGGTGCCGCCTTAGCCGATAGGGCGGAACGTAAGGCGGCCGAACACAGGAGCCGGGCAACCCAACATTTGACCAAAATCATGACTCGAAGCTGATGCATATAAGGCCAAACTCGCGACGCTGAACACTCCCTAAGGTATTCGGTCTTTATGAGAGCGGGCGAGGTAATGCTCTGAGGTATAAGCCCCTAGTGTCCAGGTACGCGCAAGAATTCTGACGTGGCCACATGCCAAGACGCCAGCCTCCTCCTTGGTCATACAACCAGGGGATGTGTATCAACAAGAGACAGTAAAAAAGGTTTACGCAGGGTCTTAATCTGAAAAGAAACCTTGGAACGGGTCCCTACTGCGCGTCTGCGCCTGTGTCTCCATTGTGCCGTATCCTGGACGGGCGCAGCACGACGTTCATCTGTAAAAAAAGAGAGCAACTAAGTTGAAAAAGGGGCGTGCCGAACAAAAGTTATATGAAATAAACAAAGTGTAAAGTAAAATATGAAAAAATGAGCTTTATTGTCTCTTATTTTATACGTGTGAAGCCCCTAGTGCGGGGGTATATGGCCATTAAGCCTTTATCAATGATACTTTTGTGCCGGACTCGTCTATCCGTGTCCGTGGTCTTAATGACCTGTTCCGATGTTCTGGCTGGTGAAGCCATTGTATTGTGGGGCTGTTAAAGCGGCCGCACAATCCTCCGCTTGGGGAGGTGTTCTCACTGCTTCCCCTTTAAGGAGATGATGCCGCATGGACCGGGCATCTTAAGTGTAAGAGATGCATAATGCGGTATTGCGTTAAAGCGGGCGAAAGCTTCGCGTCCCAGTAGTGCTTGATAGCGACTTGAGAATGGGACGATGTGGAAAGTCAGCTTTTCGCGATGGAAGTTATCGGCAGAGCCGAAAATAACCTCGAGCCGGAGAAAACCCATGCAATGGGTGTCCGGACCCGGCATTACTCCTTGAAAGGAGGTTTTGCTGTGGCGAATTCTTTTTGGGTCGATCCCCATGTGGCGGATTGAGTCCTGATATATCAGGTTGAGTCCGCTGCCACCGTCCATAAGGACATTTGAAAACTGGAGTCCGCCAATTATTGGATCGAGTACCAGGGCAGTCCAGCCTAGGTTCCTGACACTTCTATAATAATCCAGATGATCGAAGATGATTGGTTTTGACAACCAGTGGCGGGATTCCTTTGGGATAGGCCATGGGGCGCGTACCTTTATGGGCGCCGCACGTTTTGTTATGTGGAGTAAGTTTACTGTTTTTACTTCTTATGGGAAATTCTTTTGTTTCCTGGTACTCTGCTTTTGGGGTTCGTCCTCGTCTTCGATTGGTGTGTCGAGCCCCTTGTGTTCGGCGTTGAGTCTGCCGGATTGTTTGAAAACCCAACAATCTCTATGGGTATGGTTAGCAGGCTTTCCGGGAGTGCTGTGTATTTGACATATCCTATCCAAGATTTTGTTTAGGTTGGATAGGTCGTCCCTGTTATCTTGGAGGGGCGGCTTTTTCTGATTCTGTCGTGAGCTTTTGAATCCGGCGTTGACTGCCGTGCTCTTCAGACTTTTTCCTTAGTCCGGCGACGGTCCTTATTGCGTCGCGGTTTTCCGTTTCCATCCCTAGTTTCGGATGTACTTGGGTCACTGGTGCTGCATCTTGCCAACCAGCTATCCTCTCCTGCGCAAAACCGGGTCATGAGGCTTGTTAGTGCGGCCATTGTTCTTAGCTTTTCTTGGCCGAGGTGTCTGGCGAGCCATTCGTCTCGGACATTATGCCTGAAAGCCGCTAAGGCTTCAGCGTTCGGATAGTCGACTATCTGATTCTTTTTAGTAAGAAATCTATTCCAGAATTGCCGAGCTGACTCTCCGGGCTGTTGAGTTATGTGACTAAGATCGTCTGCATCCGGAGGGCGGACATAGGTCCCTTGAAAATTTGCTCGGAAAGCGTCCTCGAGCTCTTCCCAACTTCCGATTGTGTTTTCAGGAAGGCTTTTGAGCCAATGTCGGGCTGGCCCTTTAAGCTTGAGGGGTAAGTATTTTATGGCGTGGAGGTCATCTCCTCTAGCCATATGTATGTGGAGGATATAATCCTCGATCCAGACTCCAGGGTCTGTTGTTCCATCATATGCCTCTATGTTTACGGGTTTGAATCCTGCTGGAAATTCATAATCCAGGACCTCATCGGTGAAACATAGGGGGTGTGTGGCACCCCTGTATTTGGGTGTGCCGGATTCTGATAATGGCTTTATTGCATTGCTTACGAGAGCTTGCTTTCTTGGCCCGTAAATGGACCTGGCTGGGCCATGATGCGAATCCTTAAGTGGGTCGCATGCCGGCTTAAGTGCGGCGCTGCTTGCCGCTTTATGCTGGCCATGGGGTCATCTATCCGACTGTGTGGCTTTCTCACTTTTGGAATGCGAGGGCTCTAAGGCCTCCTCGTCGAATTCAGGCAATAGCTTTCTCTTCGGATAGCTTTTAGTGCGGCGACTGTCGCCGTATTTGTCTGCGGTATTGATTACTTTACTCCATCTGATCCTGAGTGCATCTTCCGCAGTTTTTAGCTTCCGCTTCTGCTTTTTCAGGCTGCGTGCGGTTGCAACGAGCCGTTTGTGGAGGTTCTTCTACTTCGTGGGCTTGTCCGGCGTAGGGTCATCCGAATGCCATTTTCGCCGGGGGAGGGATGTTCGGTTTCTCTATCCGGGTTGTCCTATTGGGACGGTTGCTCTAAGGCATGCTCGTCGTCTACCGGCTCATCCTGCTCTATGGCTGGGTCTTTATCGAGGCGAGGCTTGGGTCGGCGTTTACGCCGACGCTTTGATTGTTTTTCGAGAGATCGGTCCCTCTTTCCATCCCCGTTTTCCTCGTTGATGCTTCCTTTAGGGGTATCCACCATATACACATCGTGAGATGAGGTGGCTGTCCAATGCCCTATAGGCGTTGGTTCTTGGTTGTCTCCTGCATCATCGTCCATACCATCAATGTCTTCGGAGTCGAAGTCGAGCATGTCGGTTAAGTCGTCGATAGTGGCTACGAAGTGGGTGGTGGGTGGGTTTTGAATTTCTTCATCATCCGAATCCCATCCTTGCTGATCGTAGTCCGGCCAGGGCTCTCCTGATAAAGAGAGAGACTTTAGTGATTTCAGGATGTCGCCGAAGGGCGAGTGCTGAAAGATGTCTGCGGCGGTGAACTCTATTATCGGCGCCCAATCGGATTCGATCGTCAGGGGCGCGGGGGGCTCGGAGTTCGGAAAGGAATCCGGCTCCTCGGAGTCACGGGCCATGCGGAGTGCGGGGCTGGAGTTCGGCTCGATCGCCTCTGAGATCGCAGCCCCTGAGGTAGCGTCCTACCGCTGATCCTCGATCGGCGCAGTAGGCTCTGAATCAATGGTCAGAACCGATGCGTGTGCGGCCTCCAAGGCGCAGTTCGGCGGCAGAGCTATATCATGCCCTTCGAGACAGTGCGCCGCGCTTGGCTGTGGCTCGAATCCGTCGAAGATCAAGTCCCCGCGGATGTCAACCGTGTAGTTTAGGCTTCCAAACCTGACCTGATGGCCAGGGGTGTAGCTTTCGATCTGCTCGAGGTGGCCAAGCGACTTGGCCCGCAGTGCGAAGCCGCCGAAGACGAAGATCTGTCCGAGGAGAAAAGTCTCACCCTGGATTGCATCGTTGTTGATGATCGAAGGAGCCATCGGGCCTAAAGGCGACAACACAGAGGAACTCTCAATGAAAGCACCAATGTCGGTGTCAAAACTGGCGGATCTCGGGTAGGGGGTCCCGAACTGTGCGTCTAGGCCGGATGGTAACAGGAGGCAATGAACACGATGTTTTACCCAGGTTCGGGCCCTCTTGATGGAGGTAAAACCATACGTCCTGCTTGATTAATATTGATGATATGGGTAGTACAAGAGTAGATCTACCACGAGATCAAGGAGGCTAAACCCTAAAAGCTAGCCTATGGTATGATTGTTGTATGCTGAAGTTGTCCTACGGACTAAAACCCTCCGGTTTATATAGACACCGGAGAGGGTTAGGGTTACACAAAGTCGGTTACAATGGTAGGAGATCTTGAATATCCGCATCACCAAGCTTGCCTTCCACGCCAAGGAAAGTCCCATCCGGACACGGGACGAAGTCTTCAATCTTGTATCTTCATAGTCCTGGAGTCCGGCTAAAGGTATAGTCCAGCTACCCGAACACCCCCTAATCCAGGACTCCCTCAGCACGGCTCAACCGACATCGGATACACACATACTTTCACTTTTACTTGTTTTCCTTTCAGGTCTCAATCCCACAGGCCCCATCGGGGGGTCTGGTCATCGGTCCTCTTGTAGGATAAATACACCAAGACGGCGAGAAGCGCGGACATATGGGGAACTTTTTAGGTGATTCCGTTAACGATAACTCTACCTATTTTCCAGGACCCATATGCAGCTCTTCCCTGGTTTCGGCATGTTAAATAGCCTATTGCTTATTGCACTATTTGCATCAATGTGCCTTGATGTACTAATTACATTATAATAAAAACAGTTTTTAGCTGGAGCTTTAGGACCCCAGCTTTTGACCTTTACGTCTTGTCTGTTTTCTTTCTCTCTTTTCTTTTTCAGATTCCGTGTGGATAACCCCATCAGGTAGCACCCATACACTTTGGTACATTTGACATTTGCCAGGGGCTTTATAGCACCTCACGACAACAAAAGTCTGAACACTTTCTATAAGTATAGTTCGGCACCCCGAATTTAGCATTATATGCATTGGCTCCGAATCATGTCTTTGGTCAATAGTTGGGTTGCCCGGCTCCTGTGCTTGCTACCCTACATTCTGCTACATCGGCTATGGTAGTAAAGCGAGAACTACTGCGATTGTGTCCTGGTCTAAACCGGATGAGCCCCTCAGTAGAGAAAGCCGAAAATTGACTGTCATGATGCGGCGAGAGCTGGTCAGCTATTCAGAAGTCTCAAATCGTTGGAGATTTTTCCGCATTTTCGCGAAGGATCGGTAATTCCCGATCAGATGCTGACAGCACTCTGGTTCGTATACCAGGGGTTGCACCTATGTTTTATTATAAAACTCCAATGGCTAAGTGAGGGTGAGGGAGTCCTGGATTAGGGGGTCTCCGGACAGCTGGACTATCTCCATTGGCCGGACTGTTAGACTATGAAGATACAAGATTGAAGACTTCGTCTCGTGTCCGGATGGGACTCTACTTGGCGTGGAAGGCAAGCTAGGCAGTACGGATATGGATATCTCCTCCTTTGTAACCGACCTTGTGTAACCCTAACCCTCTTCGGTGTCTATATAAACCGATGGGTTTTAGTCCGTAGGACAACAACCATAACAAACAATCATACCATTGGCTAGCTTCTAGGGTTTAGCCTCTCTGATCTCATGGTAGATCTACTCTTGTACTACCCATATCATCAATATTAATCAAGCAGGACGTAGGATTTTACCTCCATCAAGAGGGCCCAAACCTGGGTAAAACATCGTGTCCCCTGCCTCCTGTTACCATCCGGCCTAGACGCACAGTTCGGGACCCCCTACCCAAGATCCGCCGGTTTTGACACCGACATTGGTGCTTTCATTGAGAGTTCCTCTGTGTCGTCGCCGTTAGGCTTGATGGCTCCTACTATCATCGATACCGATGCGGCCCAGGGTGAGACTTTTCTCCCCGGACAGATCTTCGTATTCGGCGGCTTTGCACTGCGGGCTAATTCGCTTGGCCATCTGGAGCAGATTGAAAGCTACTGTGACGCCCCAAGACCGATGTGCTAGGTGTCCTCCAGTTATTCGCTGTAGTTTCCTTGTCATTTCTTGCAAGTCATGCATCTCATATCATGTCATCATGTGCATTTCATTTGCATACATGTTCGTCTCATGCATCCGAGCATTTTCCCCGTTGCCCGTTTTGCAATCCGGCGCTCCTATGTCACCCGGTGTCCCTTTCTACCTTTTTTCATGTGCGGGTGTTAAACGTTTTCGGATTGCACGAAGACTTGTCTTGCGGCCTTGGTTTACCACCAGTAGACCGTCTTTCAAGTTTCGTACCATTTGGACTTCGTTTGATACCCCAACGGTTTACCGAGGAACTGGAAAGGCCTCGTGAGTGTTGCAGCCCAACACCCTTCCAATTTGGCCCAAAACCCACCTAAACCTCCTCCATCATCTCGGTCATTCGATCACGATCGTGTGGCCGCAAACCGCACCTCATTTGGACGCTCCTAGCTCCCTCTACCTATATAAACACCTCCTCCCCCAAAATTCGGGGACGAAACCCTAACCTCCCCCCTCCTCGCGCCGCCAGACACGTCCGACCTGCCCCGCCGCCGCCACGTGGCACTACGTGGTTCGCCCAGCCGCCTCCCCCCGCCGCCGGCCCGTCCC
>NC_057812.1:93963262-94006375 GCF_018294505.1 Triticum aestivum | reverse complement strand
CGGCACCTCATCCCGCCGTCGCGCCATGGCTGCTGCCGGCCCCGCAGCTCACCTCAGGCCCCGCCTCCGGCCAGATCCGGGCAGGAGCGCCCGGATCCGCTCCTCGCCGACCTCCTCCGCGGCCGTCCTCGCTAGAGAAGACCCCTCCCTGGCCGGAGTTGACCCGGGGATGCGTGCCCCATTGCCCTAGATCTAGATCTGCAGGGTAAAATTCGTAAAAGTCCTTTTCCCCCAGTATTTTTTTGGCTTTTTCAACGCATCGTAACTCTGCATCCGTAGCTCCGATTCATGCGTGTAGCATACCAAAATGTTCATCTCGACGAGTACATCATTTCATCTCATTGCATCATTGTCATTTGAGCTCATCTTGAAGCCCGAAATGCTGTTGGAAGAGGGCCATGTGAGTAATTTGTCCGATCTGTTTCAGCAAATGGCATTTTGTCATTTTTTCCATGATTAATGTGTGCATGCTATGACCCTGAGCTCTACATGTGTTTTGTTATATGCCATGCCATATTTACAGTGGTGCTTGCCATGCATTTTTTTTTGATATTTGTGGTGACTAGAACAAGCTTGCAAAGTAGCATAATCGGTAATGCTGATTTCAGGGACTTAGAATTTCACTAAGTCCTTGTCCTGATTTTGTTGTTATGCCATATGTTCATGTTGTTTCCTAGTGATCCGTGCCTCTTTTGAGGATGATCAGTAAGGATGTTTGTTTAACATTATGGTGCTCTATCCATCCATGTCTTTGTTTGCATTTATGGAGCACCCTAGCTTGAGTCAATCGAGCTCTACTTTTTCTATAAAATGTTCTTGGCAGATCGTTGACATGATTAGCAATTTTGCCGAGGATGTTGCTATTGATCCGTGCATGCTATGTTGTTGTTATTTCCATGTCTAGCTTCTATGCCATGTCTTCTAGATGGGTGTATGCTTAGTTTGTCTGTCCATGCTTTGTAGTGAGTGCATCGAGCTCGTAAACATGCCTACTTGTTAACTGTTTTGCATGCCCCAGTTTTTTTCACTAAGTCTGTATCTGTTTATGTTTTTGCCATGTTCACATGCTTGCATTTGTATTTTCTGATCCCTTTTGGCTCAAGGTCACTAAGGGACTTTTGTTAAGTGCTTTGAGTAGCTTCATGCCATGCCTTGCTTTGCCATGTTAAGTTCCTATAGCATGTAGTTTTCATGCTCTAAAGTATGCTTCCTGATAATAAATCCCAGACTTGTGTTAATTTCACTAAGTCTGAAACCTGTTATCATTTGCACTTTTGCCATGCTTGTTTGAACCTGTTAATGAGTGAATTAGCCATAGCTCAGTGTTCATCTTTTGTCAAGCATCCTGAGTGGATCCCTGCCATGTATGTTTTGTCATGTTTGAGTGCTGTAGCATATTTATTTTGATGCATTTAGATGGTCACTTGCTAATTATTGCAGACCGGTGCCATATTTGTTTTGCTTGCCATTACCAAACCGTGCATCCGATTCCGGTGATGTTTATATCAATTTCAACCGAAATCACCTCACTTTTCCAGTGGCACTCTTGGATTTCCAAGTTGAGGCCAGGTTCAACCATTCCTTGTCAAATCTTGCATATGCATCGCATACCGCATCCCGCATATCATACCATGTTCATGTGTGGTTTGTTTACTATGTTGTGTGTTTCTTTCCGGTGTTGCTTCTTCGGGTTTGTTCCGGTAATGTCGCGTTTGTGAGGACCCGTTTGTTTACGTCCGTTTGTCTTCTTCGTGGACCCGTTCTTCTTCCTTGTGGGATTTCAAGCAAGATGACCATACCCTCGAAATCACTTCTATCTTTGCTTGCTAGTTGCTTGATCTTTTGCTATGCCTTTGCTGCGATACCTACCACTTGCGTATCATGCCTACCATATTGTTAAGCCAAGCCTCTAACCCACCGTGTCCTAGCAAACAGTTGTTTGGCTATGTTACCGCTTTGCTCAACCCCTCTTATAGTGTTGTTAGTTGCAGGTGAAGATTGGAGCTTGTTCCATGTTTGGAACATGGATATTTTGTGGGGATATCACAGTATCTCTTATTTAATTAATGCATCTATATACTTGGTAAAGGGTGGAAGGCTCGGCCTTATGCCTGGTGTTTTGTTCCACTCTTGCCGCCCTAGTTTCCGTCATATCGGTGTTATGTTCATGGATTTTGCGTTCCTTACGCGGTTGGGTTATAATGGGAACCCCTTGATAGTTCGCCTTGAATAAAACTCCTCCAGCAAGGCCCAACCTTGGTTTTACCATTCGCCACCTAGCCTCTTTTTCCCTTGGGTTAGGCCAGCCCAAGGGTCGTCTTTATTTTAAACCCTCGGGCCAGTGCTTGTCTAAGTGTTGGCCCAACCCAGAGCACCGTGCGGGGCCGTCCCTTGGCAACTTGGGTTACGTTGGCTCCCGTATGCTTAACTTATCCGGTGTGCCCTGAGAACGAGATATGTGCAGCTCCTATCGGGATTGTCGGCACAGCAGGTGGTCTTGCTGGACTTGTTTTACCATTGCCGAGGATGTCTTGTAACCGGGATTCCGAGTCTGATCGGGTCTTCCCGCTAGAAGGAATATCCTTCGTTGACCGTGAGAGCTTGTGATGGGCTAAGTTGGGACACCCCTGCAGGGTTATGAACTTTCGAAAGTCGTGCCCACGGTTATGGGCAGATGGAAATTTGTTAATGTCTGGTTGTAGAAAACCTGAAGTTGACCTTAATTAAAATACATCAACCGCGTGTGTAACCGTGATGGTCTCTTTCCGGCGGAGTCCGAGAAGTGAACATGGTGGCGGAGTTATGCTTGACGTAGGTTGTTCTAGGATCATTTCTTGATCATAGTTGTTCGACCGTGCTTTTGCCTTCTCTTCTCGCTCTCTTTTGCGAATAAGTTAGCCACCATATATGCTAGTCACTTGTTGCAGCTTCACCTCATACGTTTTACCCTTCCTATAAGCTTAAATAGTCTTGATCGCGAGGGTGTAAGATTGCTGAGTCCCCGTGACTCACAGATACTTCCAAAACCAGATTGTAGGTGCCGAGGATACCGTACAGATGACGTAACCAAGCTCAAGGAGGAGCTCGATGAAGATCTTGTCCTTTGTGTTGTTTCAGTCTAGTTGATCAGTAGTGGAGCCCAGTTGGGGTTGATCCGGGATCTGTTTAGCTTTTGGGGTAGTCTTCTTTTATTTTGGCTCCGTAGTCGGGCCTTGATTGTATCTGGTTGATGAAATGCTTTATTCATGTAATTGTGTGAAGTGGCGAGTGTAAGCCAACTATGTATCTCTTTCCCTTATGTATTACATGGGTTGTGTGAAGATTACCTCACTTGCGACATTGCTTTCAATGTGGTTATGCCTCAAGTCGTGCTTCGACACATGGGAGATATAGCCGCATCGAGGGCGTTATAGCTACGCCCCTGGCCATTAGGTCAGATTTGGAAGTTTGAACTACACGGCCGACATCCGCGGAGACTTGATCTTCGACGGATTCGAGCCACAGCCCGGCGCGCCGCACCATCGCGATGGGTATGACCTAGCTCTGCCGCCGAACAGTACCCCAGAGGCCGCGCCCGCATCAGCTCCGACCCTTAGTTCGGAGCCAACTGTGCCAATCGAGGATGGGTGGTTAGACACCGCCTCAGGGGCTGCAGTCTCAACGGCGATCGAGCCAAACACCAGCATAATCCTCTACGTAGCCCGTGACTCCAATGTGTCGGACTCTTTTTCTGACTCCGAACCATCCGCGCCCCTGCCAATCGAATCCGATTGGGCGCCGGTCATGGAATTCACCGCCGCGGATATCTTTCAGCACTCGCCCTTCGGTGACATTCTGAATTCACTAAGGTCTCTCTCTTTGTCAGGAGAGCCCTGGCCGGATTATGGCCAACAGGATTGGGATGCGGACGACGAAGAAATTCGACGCCCACCCACCACCCACTTCGTAGCCACTATCGATGATTTAACCGACATGCTCGACTTCGACTCCGAAGACATCGACGGTATGGACGACGATGTAGGAGACGAACATGAACCAGCACCTATAGGCACTGCAAAGCCACCTTGTCATATGACATATACATGGTGGATACACCCAAAGAAGGCAATGACGACGGGATAGCGGAGGATGACCCATCCAAGAAGCAACCCAAACACCGACGTCAGCGGCGCCGCTCTAAGTCCCGCCAAAGCAAAAGTGGTGATACCGGCACAGGAGATAATAACACTCCGGATAGTGCCGAAGAAAACAACAAACCCCTCCAGCAAGATTTAGAGCAGGAGGATGGAGGAGCCAGCTCTCCTGAGAGAGCGGCAGACGGAGAGGAGGATGACAATCACATGCCCCCTCCGAAGACGTGGCAAGCCTCGGCGATGATGAATTCGCCGTACCAGAGGATCCCGTCGAACAAGAGCGCTTCAAGCGCCCGCTTATGGTCACAGCAAAGAGCCTGAAGAAAAAGCAGCAGCAGCTTCAAGCTGATCAAGATCTGCTAGCTGACAAATGGACTGAAGTCCTCGCGGCCGAGGAATATAAACTCGAGCGCCCCTCCAAGAGTTACCCAAGGCGCAGGTTACTACCCTGACTGGAGGAAGAAGCGTATGATACGGCTGATCGGCCACCTCGTGGCCGCGATAGAGAGGCATTCCAGCCAAAAGCTCAGCCTCCACCCCAATGCCATTCAAATAAAAAGGCATGGGGAGATACGCCAGACCTGCGAGACATATTGGAGGACAAGGCAAAACATTCAAGATCGATCTACGGATCACGAGGGCGCACCACTCTGCGAGATGACAAACGTCACGCCGGATATAGTAAAAGCAAATCCGGCCGGGCCGAACACAGCGGGCAAGACCCATTCGAGCTGCGTCGCGATATAGCCCAATACAGAGGCGCAACACACCCCTTATGCTTCACAGACAAAGTAATGGAACATCAATTCCCAGAAGGTTTCAACGCTGTAAATATTGAATCATACGACGGCACAACAGATCCCGCCGTATGGATTGAGGATTTCCTCCTCCACATCCACATGGCCCGCGGCGATGACTTAGACGCCATCAAATACCTCCCACTAAAGCTCAAAGGGCCAGCGCGGCATTGGCTTAACATCTTGCCAGCGGACTCCATTAGCTGTTGGGAAGATCTGGAAGCCGCATTCCTCGACAACTTTCAGGGCACTTATGTGCGACCACCAGATGCCAATGATTTAAGCCACATAATTCAGCAGCCAGAAGAGTCGGCCAGGCAATTCTGGACTCGGTTCCTTACAAAGAAAAATCAAATCATCGACTGTCCAGATGCGGAGGCCTTAGCGGCTTTCAAGCACAGCATCCGAGACGAGTGGCTAGCCCGGCACCTTGGTCAGGAAAAGCCAAAATATATGGCAGCTCTCACGACTCTCATGACCCGCTTTTGTGCGGGAGAAGACAGCTGGCTGGCTCGCAGTAATAACATATCAAAGAACCATGGTACCTCAGATACCAAGGACGGCAATAGCAGGTCACGTCGCAATAAGCATAAGCGCCGCATTAACAGCGAAAATACTGAGGATATGGCAGTCAATGCCGGATTCAAAGGCTCTAAACCCAGTCAGTGGAAAAAGCCATTCAAACAAAGTACGCCGGGTCCGTCCAGCTTGGACCGTATACTCGATCACTCGTGTCAAATACATGGCACCCCAGACAAGCCAGCCAATCACACCAACAGGGATTGTTGGGTGTTCAAGCAGGCCGGCAAGTTAATTGCCGAAAACAAGGACAAGGGGCCGCATAGCGATGACGAGGAGGAGCCCCGGCAGCCGCACACTGGAGGATAGAAGAGGTTTCCCCCGCAAGTGCGGACGGTGAACATGATATACGCAACCCACATCCCCAAGAGGGAGCGGAAGCGTGCACTCAGGGACGTATATGTGTTGGAGCCAGTCGCCCCAAAGTTCAACCCTTGGTCCTCCTATCCGATCACCTTTGATCGCAGGGACCACCCCACTAGTATCCGTCATGGATGGCGGATTTCACCTCACTCGAGTCCTTATGGACGGCGGCAGCAGCCTGAACTTGCTTTATCAGGACACAGTGCGTAAAATGGGTATAGACCCCTCAAGGATCAAACCCACAAAAATGACCTTTAAGGGCGTCATTCCAGGCATAGAGGCCCATTGCACAGGCTCAATTACACTGGAAGTGGTCTTCGGATCCCCGGATAACTTCCGAAGCGAAGAATTAATCTTCGATATAGTCCCGTTCCGCAGTGGTTACCACGCGCTGCTCGGGTGAACCGCATTTACTAGATTCAATGCGGTACTGCATTATGCATACCTCAAGCTTAAGATGCCATCGCGGAGTTATTACAGTCAATGGAAACACAGAGTGCTCTCTCCGAACAGAGGAGCACACCGCGGCCCTCGCAGCAGAAGTGCAAAGCAGCCTCTCCAGGCAATCAACCAGTTCGGCGCTTCAAAGCCTGGACACCTTCAAGCGCACTCGGGGCAATCGGCAAATAGACCGCCTGGCACGATCTGAGCTCACGTAGCAATATGGAGGCTACCTCAATCCCAGCCCAACGGCGATATTCATGACGCGCGTACATAATTACGCATTAAAAATACCATAGGCACAGGTGGGGAGGGGGGCACAACTGCGGCATGCCCCAAAACACGGCCTAAACCGCACTAGGGGCTTCCCGTTTGGTTATTTTTATTTTTATTTCAGGACCTTAATCTCTGAAAACACTGTCCGACAGCACTATTGCCAAACACATGATGCAGCAACCAAGGAGGCAGACAACTACGTTATACCACGGAATTCCCAGGTTGATTACAGTAACGAGCGAAATATTCGATTTCATATCATTCTTCAGCTTGCCCTTGGAAGGGACATAGTTCTACTCTTTGCTTATCGCACTATCTGTATCACTCTGCTTTAACGCAATTTTTCAATTAACAATGCATGACATTACGACTATTATTGCATTCTTGCTATATATATATATATGTGTGTGTGTGTGTGTGTGTTCATTAATGACGCCTTGCAACCGTACACTCTGATACGGCCAATACACCAGGGGCTTACGTACCCCACAATGCGGTGTGAAAAGTCCGAACACTTTCACAAGTGCGGCACCCCGAACTTATAGCATTATATGCATCAGCTCTGAATCATGTCTTTGGTCAAATGTTGGGTTTGCCCGGCTCCTATGTTTTGGTACCTTACATTCTGCTCTATCGGCTAAGGTAGCGCTAGGAGAACTACTGCGATTGTGCCCCAGTTCTGCTGGGTTCAGCACCTCAGTAGAGAAAGCTAAAACCGACTGTCATGATAAGGCGAGAGACTGGTCGCTGTTTGGCGAGGTTTTTCGAGTCCCTAAAGACTTATGCCGCTTAGGGCGAGGGGCCGGCCCTGTCCGGCTTACAGGCGTGTATCGCGCCCCGAATTCGGCCTTCCGAATAGCAGGGGCTTTATTGAAATTTAAAATTATAGAATTCTATGGCTAAGTGAGAGTGATAAAGCATTATTAGTTTGGTTGCCTTGTTCGTTGTGCTGAGCACCTCCCTCGAAGGACCCAAATATGGTAACAATAGTGCTCAGGTTTATCCCAAACACCCCAGCACTCGTGGCATGGGGGCAGAAGCCGAGGACTAGCCATCTCTCAGATTGGATAAACGGCCAAACAGAAGGTAATATTTTAAATTCAAACAAGCGTTGCATAGCGCATATGAAACAAGTTTTCATAAATACAGGATAAAACGAGCAAGTCTCATTCAAATATTACATCTTTTGAACACTCGTTCGTGATGAGACGGGCGCCCGGCACAACATCCTCATAGTACATCTCGGGGTGGCGGTGCTCCTTGCCCTCTGGCGGCCCCTCCTTGATCAGCTTCACGATGTCTAGCTTGACCCACTGCAATTTCACATGGGCGAAAGCCCGGCGTGCACCTTCAATGCAGACAGATCGCTTGACGACCTCCAGCCGCGGGCAGGCATCCACGAGCCACCTCACTAGGCCGAAGAAGCTGTTCGGAAGGGCGTTGCCAGGCCACAACCGGACTATAAAGCTCTTCATGGCCTGATCGGTTGCCTTATGTAGCTTGACCATCTGCTTCAGCTGGTCGCTCATTGGCACCGAATGTTCGGCCTCAGCATATTGAGACCAGAATAGCTTCTCCATCGAGCTTCCGTCCTCGGCCTAGTAAAATTGTGCAGCATCGGACACACTGTGGGGAAAATCTGTGAATGCTCCTGAAGAGCTCCGGATCCGGGTAAGAAATCGGTAATTTACTTTTACATGCTTGCTTTGCATATAGAAAGCCTTACCCACCGCTATCTTTTTCATCGCGTCGATCTCTTGGAGGGCCTTTTGGGCTTCAGCCTTGGCACTTTTTACACTCTCGAGGCCTGCGGCAAGCTCAGACTCCCACGTCTTGAAGTCAAGCTCCAACGCCTCGTGCTTCGCCACAAGAGCCTGGAGCTCTTGCTGCACCTCGCCCACCCGAGCCTCGTGCTTCTCTCGCTCGGTGTGCTCCTTGGCCACTGTATCTTCGGCCCTGGTCAGCGCTTGCTTCAGGGTCGCCACCTCAGTCGTGGCCCCTGGCAAACATACAATGATCTTGTCATCTTGCAATCGCGTCCTTTTTTATATATACATATCTATAGACGGGGTATTACTTACCCTTGTTCTCCTCGAGCTTCCTCTTGGCAAGGCCGAGCTCTTTCTTGGACCCCTCGAGGTCCTGCTTCAGTATGGCAACCTCCGCAGTTAGTGCGTCGGACGCCAGCAGCGAAGCCTGCATATGCATATTGACATACTTATATTAGACTCCTGCGATATTATTTGATCCTCTGTTCGGCTTTTCTTTGTGAACACCGAACAAAGCATCAGGGGCTACTGTCTATGCGGTAATATTTCTACTACATTTTAAAACACTTACCTCAAAGCCTGTTAGAAGGCTGGCACAGGCTTCAGTCAATCCGCTCTTGGCGGACTGAACCTTCTGGATCACCGCACTCATGATAGTGCGGTGCTCCTCGTCGATGGAAGCGCTGTGAAGCGCTTCTAGCAGATTGTCCGGTGCCTCTGGATGGACAGACGTCACCGGCACAGGCGTCTTGCCCCTCTTAGAAGGAGGCCGCCTGCCCGAACCCGGAACCGTTGGAGGGTCTGGTACGGTGTTCGGCTGAGGGGCGAACTCGGAGCTCTTGGGGGCCCCGTCCCCGCGGCTCCCGGAGTCCGGAAGGTCGCCTTGAGGCGCCTCCAGGACTGTTTCCCCTCGATCCAGTGCCTCTTGAACAACACCTCGATATCGTCGGCAGGATGAGGGGAGGTGGCGGTCGGGACTGGATCGCTATCCATGTCCAACAAGCCCAAGGAGTCGTCCGATGATACATCGATACTGGCTCGTGGCGGCCTGCATAATTGTGTTCGGCGTTAGGGAAAGCAGTGCGACAAAGGAATCCTAGGAATTACTCTAGTATCTGAATACTTACGATCTCCCTGGGGGCTTGACCCTGGGCAACCACTCGCCTTCGCCTTTGTCGGCGGCGGTGGAACTGTCCGGAAGGAGAGTCCTTCCCTTCTTGGACCCTCCGGCCTCCCCGGTTGGGGCGGCCTTCCTTTTCTTGTCTCCCCCAGTCGGTGGGGGAGCATCTTCTTCTTCCTCTTCCTCGTCTTCAGGTGAAGAGTGCGCCACAGAGTCATCGGACGGTGAGTCCGACAACGCCTGGCGCCGGGAACTCTTTCGGGTTCCCTTGGCCTTCTTGGTCTTCTCCGGCACCTTATAAGGGGCCGAAGTCAGCATCTTCGCCAGAAGAGCGTCTGCGGGGCCTTCGGGCAAAGGAGCCGGACAGTCGATCTGTCCGGCCATCTTCTGCCAGTCCTGTCAAAGGTACGGGAGTTTAGATCCCGCATCGAGTCAATCTATATAAAAAATAATTATCCCGTGAAAGGTAAAACAGCTTACCGCACTGGCTTGGCGCTTCGCGCTGAATCTGTGATCCTCAGTAATAGGAGGGGGACCTCGGCACTTTTGAACAGCACCCTCCAGGCGTCTTCATGAGTTGTGTCGAAGAGCCTGTTCAGAGTTCGGTGCTGCGCCAGATTGAATTCCCACAAGTTGAACTCCCGTTGTTGGCACGGGAGTATCCGGCGGATGAGCATAACTTGGACTATGTTGACAAGCTTGAGCTTCTTGTCCACCATGTTTTGAATACATGTTTGGAGTCCGGTCAGCTCTTTCGAACTACCCCAGGACAGACCCTTCTCTTTCCAAGAGGTGAGCTGCATGGGGATGCTAGATCAGAACTCGGGGGCCGCTGCCCATGCAGGGTCGCGCAGCTCGGTGATATAGAACCACCCCGATTGCCACCCCTTTATGGTTTCCACAAAGGAGCCCTCGAGCCATGTTATGTTGGGCATCTTGCCCAGCATGACGCCTCCGCACTCCGCCCTGCGGCCGCCCACCACCTTCGGCTTGACATTGAAGGTCTTCAGCCATAAGCCGAAGTGGGGCTTGATGCAGAGGAAGGCCTTGCACACGACGATAAACGCCGAGATGTTGAGGATGAAGTTCGGGGCCAGATCGTGGAAATCCAGGCCGTAATAAAACATGAGCCCCCGGACGAAGGGATGGAGAGGGAACCCCAGTCCACGGAGGAAATGGTGAGGAATACTACCCTCTCATGGGGCCTGGGGGTGGGGATGAGCTGCGCCTCATCTGGGAGCCGGTGCGCGATGTCGTCGGGCAGGTATCCGACTCTCCTAAGTTTCTTGATGTCTCCCTCCGTGACGGAGGAGACCATCCACTTGCCTCCCGCTCCGGACATGATTGGAGAAGGTCGAGGTGGGAAGTGCGGACTTGGGCGCTGGAGCTCGAGTGTGCGAAAATGGATGGATAAGGGAGGAAGAAGGCGTGGATAGAAAGGTGAATCCTTATCCCTTTATATGGGCGGACGAAACTAAGCGTCCCCACTTGCCTAGTAAAACTCGCTTATCCCCCAAGTGCCGCAATTGATGGCGCGGTTGGGTTACCCATGCCCGTATTGATGAGAATCCCATAATAAGGGGACACGATCTCTGCTTTGACAAGACGTGTCGAAAAACTGCCTCGCGTTATGTGCGGGGCTGGTTAAAAGAAACGGTTCGAATAATCACCGGGCCATGACGTAACGTCATGCTGCCAAAACAAGCTAGCAAATTAGATCTGCGAAAATATTATTCTCTCTACGATGGAATGTGGAACTTATTTTGCAGGGTCGGACACTATCCTCGTATTCAAATTCTTCTGCGGTGTATTCGGAGAAGGAACCCGCCTTGCAATGTCGAAGACAATACTGCGCGCCGGACTCATCGTCATTGAAGCCTGGTTCAGGGGCTACTGAGGGAGTCCTAGATTAGGGGGTCTCCGGACAGCCGGACTATCTCCATTGGCCGGACTGTTAGACTATGAAGATACAAGATTGAAGACTTCGTCTCATGTCCGGATGGGACTCTACTTGGCATGGAAGGCAAGCTAGGCAGTACGGATATGGATATCTCCTCCTTTGTAACCGACCTTGTGTAACCCTAACCCTCTTCGGTGTTTATATAAACCGAAGGGTTTTAGTCCGTAGGACAACAACCATCACAAACAATCATACCATAGGCTAGCCTATAGGGTTTAGCCTCTCTGATCTCATGGTAGATCTACTCTTGTACTACCCGTATCATCAATATTAATCAAGCAGGATGTAGCGTTTTACCTCCATCAAGAGGGCCCAAACCTGGGTAAAACATCGTGTCCCCTGCCTCCTGTTACCATCCGGCCTAGACGCACAGTTCGGGACCCCCTACCCGAGATCCGCCGGTTTTGACACCGACAGAGGGCGTTCAAGCCGTATAGTCTGGTTGCCTGGTTCGTTGCGCTAAACAACTCCTTCAAGGACCATATAATTGGATCAAGATTGTTTAGATTCCATCCCGAACACCTCCGTACTACCTACGCGAGGGCTGAAGCCGACGACTGGTTAACCCTTAGATTTCATACAACACGGCCGCGCAGGAGGAAAGAATCAAAACATAATCAAAATTATATATTACAAAGTGGATTTGTTGTCATCATATAAGACAAAATATGAGTGTATTCACTCGAAAATAACATCCTGCCCGCACTGCGTGGCTACAATACGAGACCCCTCGAGGACATCCGCAAAATAGCGCTCGGGTGTATGGTGCTCCTTGCCCTTCGGTAGTCCCTTGGTCAGCTCGATGGCGTCCATTTTCGCCCACCACATCTTGCTGCGAGCAAAGGCCATCTGGGCACCTTCAATACAGATCGACCGCTTTACGACCTCAAGTCGCGGGCAGGCACTAACAAGCCGGTTCACAAGCCCGAAGTAGCTGCTGGGTACCGGCGGCAGGCCATAGCCGGACTATCATGTCCCTCATGGCCAGCTCGGCTGCCTTGTGCAGCTCGACCAACTGTTTCAGCTGGTCGCTGAAGGATACTGGATGTTCTGGTCCAAGATATTGAGACCAGAATAGCTCCTCCCCCGAACTCCCTTCCTCGGCTCGGTAGAATTCAGCAGCATCGGGTACGCTGCGCGGCAAATCCGTAAACGCCCCTGTGGAGCACCAAATTCGTGTAAGCAACAGGAGCGCTCCCTTCATCAACTTGCTTTGCATAGTGAAAAACTTATCCGCCACAATCTTCTCAGCCGCCTGGAGTTCCTGAAGAGCGCTCTGGGCTTCGGCTCAAGCCTCTTGTGCGCTCTGGCGAGCCATGGCAAGTTCGGACGCCTGCGTCTTAGAATCACACTCTAGGGACTCGTACTTATTAACGGCATCCTGAAGCTCTTGTTGCACCTTGCTGACCCGGGCCTCGTGCTTTTCGCGTGCAGCGCGTTCCTTGGCCGCTTTGTCCTCGGCCTCGGCTAATGCCTTCTTGAGGGTCGCCACCTCGGTCGTGGCCCCTAGCATAGTCCATGACACTTTAGTCAGCACGAAGTATTCATCCTTCCTAACATACACGCACATGTTACTACATACCTTTGCTGTTCTCCAGCTGCGTCCTCACAAGACTGAGCTCTTCCTCGGCCCGCTCCAGGCTCCGCTTCAGTTTGGAGACCTCCGCAGTATGAGCGGCAGTAGCCAGCAACGACGCCTGCTTATTCACATAGACATCATATGTTAGACTCCTGCGAAACTTGTTTTGATCCTTTGTTCGGATTTTCTTTCCGAATACCGAACATAGCATCAGGGGCTACTGTCTACACTGTGATATTCTTTCTACAATTATTATTACCTCAAAGCCTGTTAAAAGGCTAGTGCAGGCTTCAGTTAGTCCACTTTTGGCAGACTGAACCTTTTTTATCACCATACCCATGAGGGCACGATGCTCATCTACAATGGAAGCGTCTCGCATCGCTTCTAGTAGATCACCTGGTGCCTCTGGTCGGACAAAGGTCACCAGCGTAACAGGAACACCCCCTCCTTTCGGGGAAGGCCATTCGCTAGACTCCAGAGCCGCACAGGTCTCCGGAATGATATCCGGCTGAGGGCCAAATGGAACTCGGCCCCCACCATCATTCTCCATGGGGGTTTCTTCCCCCATGTGTCCGGCGGCCATGGAGTCACCCTTGGACGCCGCCCTGACGATCTCCGGAGCCTCCCCTTTGTTGGGGAAGGCCCTTTGGGACACCTCCTCGTCATCACTCTTGCGCGAGGTAGAGTGAGCAGGTGGCGGCGACATGCTAGCCATCTCCTTTGAGTCTAGCGAGCCCTCTGTCGAGGATCGCGGAGAACCGTCACGGGCCGGACTGCAATAGCATAAATTAAACATATTAATATTGCAAAGGGGAAAGGCCGAACACTCGGATGAGCATAAGGTCTTGGGTACTTATGAAGCGGCCCGAGGCTTGGTCCGGGGCATTCGTTCCGAACTGCTATCAACATCCCACGCGGAGTTATCCACGAGGGAGCCCTTCCCCCTCTTGGGTGCCTTCGCCTCCAGGTTTGTGGAGGCCACCCTTTTCTTCCTTCCCCCCTCAGGGGGGAAGTTGTCTTCCTCCTCCTCCTTGTCGCCGTCTTCGGCCACCGAAGGGTCGGTCTCGTCTTCGGACGACAGTTTCGAAGAATCCTTTCGACAAAGGCCACTCCTGGTCCCCTTGGCTGCCTTTTTGGTATTCTTCTCTGGCACGTCATAAGGTGCCGGGAACAACATCTTCGTCAGGAGTGGGGTCTCTTCGTCTTCGGGTAGCGGGGCTGGACAGTTAATCCGCCTCGCTATGTCGACCCAGGCCTAAGGAAAAAAAATTGATAGGAGAGCTTAGACTTCTTTCTCACAATACACTAGTAAAGGTTATGCCTTGAGAGCGTGAAAAAACTTACCGAATTAGCTTGGCGCTTTGAGCTAAGCCCACGATCCTCGGTTGTAGGCGGTGGCGTCTCACCGGCCTTGAAGTGCACTTTCCAGATATCCTCGTGCGTTGTGTCGAAGAGCTCTAGCAGCGTCTGGTGCTTGGCTGGATCGAATTCCCATAAAGGACAGGTCCGGCATTGGCACGGGAGGATCCGGCGGATGAGCATAACCTGGATCACATTGACAAGCTTAATCTTTCTGGATATCATGTTCTGGACGCACGTCTGGAGCCCTGTCAGCTCACCCGGAGCACCTCAGATTAGGCCCTTCTCTTGCCAGAAGGTGAGCCGCATCGGAACTCCGGATCAAAATGGGGGGGGGGGCACCGTCCAGTTAGTGTCGTGCGGCTCGGTGATGTAGAACCACCCTGATTGCCACCCATTCACCATCTCCACGAAAGAACCTTCGAGCCAGGTGACGTTGGGCATCTTACCCAACATAGCTCCTCCGCACTCAGCCTGTTGGCCTCTCACCACCTTTTGCTTCACATTAAAGGTCTTCAGCCATAGGCTGAAGTGAGGTGGAATGCGGAGAAAGGCCTCGCACACGACTATGAATGCCGAGATGTTGAGGATAAAGTTAGGGGCTAGATCGTGGAAGTCTAGCCCATAATAAAACATCAATCCGCGAACAAACGGGTGGAGAGGGAATCCCAGCCCGCGGACGAAATGCGTGAGGAACACCACTCTCTCATGAGGCTCGGGGGTGGGGACGATCTGTCCTTCGGCCGGGAGTCGGTGAACGATCTCCTTGGCCAGGTATCCAGCCTCTCGGAACTCCTCTATATTTTCCCTCTTAATGGAGGAGGTCATCCACTTGCCGCCGGCTCCGGATCCGGACATGGTTGGGTGCTGGTTTGAATGAGGACTTGGGCATTGGAGCTCGAGGATGGAGAGGCAGGAGGAAAGCATGGGGGAAGAAAGGGGAATCTTATCTCCTTATAAGGGCTGTGAATATCGAACGCCCCCCCATTCGCCTTAAAATTTGCCCACTCCCAAGGGCTGTGTAAACAACACGGTTGGGTTACCACACCCGTATTGATGAGAATCCCGTGATAAGGGGACACGATCTCTGCTTTGACAAGACGTGCCAATGACAACCGCGTCTCAAAACGTGGGGCAAAAAATGCTTCGAAATTATAACCGGACAGGCGTGACGTCACATTACTAATGTTGTCAACGGATGGGACTCGTGTGTTATTATATTCTCTCTACGGTTGTGTGCGGTGTGTGTTATAGGTCCGGACACAATCAATTTGTCTGAAGACTCGAGAGGAGGAACCCGCCTTGCAATGCCGAAGATAGCACTACGCGCCGGATACCTAGTCATTGAAGCCAGGTTCAGGGGCTACGGATGGAGTCCTGGACTAAGGGGTCCTCGGGCGTCCGGCCTCTTATCTATGGGCCGGATTGATGGGCTGTGAAGATATGAAGACCGAAGACTGTACCCGTGTCCGGATGGGAGTCTCCTTGGCATGGAAGGCAAGCTTGTCGAACAACTATGAAGATTCCATATTATGTAACCGACTCTATGTAACCCTAGACCCCCCCGGTGTCTATATAAACCGGAGGACTTAGTCCGGATAGGGGATACTAAATACCTTAGTCATACAGGCTAGACTTCTAGGGTTTAGCCATTACGATCTCGTGGTAGATCAACTCTTGTAATACTCGTATTCATCAATATCAATCAAGCAGGACGTAGGGTATTACCTCCATCAAGAGGGCCCGAACTTGGGTAAAACATCATGTCCCCTGTCTCCTGTTACCATGAACCTTAGACGCACAGTTCGGGACCCTCTACCCGAGATCCGCCGGTTTTGACACTGACAGCCAACACATTTGGATTTGACACTCTTTCTTGGGGATGCCCAAGTCTCACGATGACATAAAAGTGTTGTAGCGGCCTCCATTGTTTGCAAGGCTGTGCGCGGGAGAAGCTCCTATGTGCAACTATGCCGTCAATGATCATGACTATAAATGGGCAATTATCTTTCTGCATGTATCTATCCTTAGTAGGCGATCTTCGCGGATACCATCTTTGAGCAAAGGTGTGAGAAGATCTCACTTCGCCCAAAGACAAGGAGTTAAAAAAGATGTCAAGAGGGGCATTTCAAGTGCTTCAAGCCTGTTTTGCGGTTATTTGAGGACCTGCAACTATGAGTGTAGAGACGGTGTGGTAGGTGATGACAACTTTTGTGATCATGCGCAACAAGATTGTGGAGGATGAGGGTGACGGGGTTCACCATAATCTGAAGTTGAGCACATGGGTGATCATATCCAACTTCCAAAGCAGAATACGATGATATTTGAGAATTTTATTCAAATGCATCAACAGATCCGCCATCGGGGAACTCATGAGCACGTTCAGAATGATCTGATTAAGCATTTGTGGATGCTTTGAGGGACAAGTAAAAAATGTGTCCAATTAATTTGAATTCAAATATAATATACTCTATTGTAAAACTTTATGTTTGATTGTAATATTTATATTTGAATTATTAGTTGCATTTTAAAATATGCACATCATGATTACGGTGTTCATGTTTAAATATTTTAAGTGCTTCAGATATATAAAAAAACCAGAGATATATGTTTGATGCATTGGGTTTGATGGCCGCCCCCTAGCTGTTTGTGGACACGGCCGAACATGTTAGCAGACATGTGGTGCATCAATTTTGATGCACGACATCGAATGCTCTAAAGAGAGAGCATGAAGTAAAACAAGGAACACCAAAATTCTATTATTAGCTCGAGCTCAAATGAGCCCGGGTGAATAGTAAATCCTAATAAACTAAAATAAAATTAAAAAAAATTCTGAATTTGTTTTGTGCCAAATATTGAGACATGTTTTGAGTGTTTACGAAGTTTGATCGTGAAATTACATTCGTGAAAGTCGTGGAGAAAAAAATCGATGCTCCCAAAATGCCATTTTCTAAAGCATTTTGAAGTGCTGATTTTTTTGCAGCGACTTCCAGGAATGTCACTTGATGATGAAATTTCGCAAGCATTGAATTTGTTTGTTTGCTTTTTTTAGTTTTTCTGAATTTATTGCTTATTGCAAGCTTGTTTGTGCTCCAGAGGAGTGGGGGACTTTGCGTGTACCTATCTTCTACTCTCTCGCTTCCCGTCTAAAGGCCTCAATTCAAAAATCTCAAAAACCAAGATAGATGATGAATGCTGAAATAATATTTGTACTCCCTCCTTTTCGGTTTATAGGGCTTATCTCAAAATCTTACTTTTTTCATTTTATAAGGCTCAATTTGGTTGTTTCCCATCACAAGTTCAGATTTCAAGGTGCATTAAATCTTTGCATGCAAGCATTAAGAGAAAATTAACCAATGCATGTACTTTATGCATGCATGCATTGCAATTACTACATTGGTAAACATAAATTTTTGAGGAAAACAAGAGCGTTAATTTGGTGCTTTTGCAAATTACAAAAAGTATTCCACCACTCACTATCTACCTTGGTTGGTGAAAATTTTGAATTGAGCTCTATAAACCGAAAAAGAGAGAGTAATTTGCAAAAATAGTCAATTAATGGAGTCATTTTTTTAAAAAAAGTTGTGTTTACCAACGCATTAATTTCAATGCATGCATGCATAATCAATAAACGATCAAGAACTTTACATGCATAGGTGAGTCTTCTCATAATTGTTGCATCCATTGATTCAATGCATCTTGAAATCTGAATATGGGATGGTGACAATAAAAATAAGACTTGACTCCACAAACATGGTCAAATTAGTGATGGTACTCCCAAGGAGAGTGAACAATTCGATATTAAAGTCGTATGGTGATAAATGAGATTAAGTTGATGCATGGACTCGAGTCACAAGAGGAGAACACTAGCAAGCAGGACAGCAAACAGGTCTCCACTAGTAGTTCGGTTGCTCCTCTGCACGGAATGAGATCCTCTGACTTAGAAGAAAGTACTGCCGAGGGACGTCCTACGCCCAGGGCCGTTGATCTACATCCGACGACACTCGCTACCAGCGCCACTTCCACTCGCATGGACACGAAAACAAGCAGCCCATACGGCCCAGTACGCCCAGAACTCCTCGCTCTCGCGTCATTGCATCTGTTCGGCTGGTCGCTCTGGCCTCGCTCCTTCAGGGCGCGACGGGCAAGAGCAGCCGCTACTCCTCCAAGGCGCGACGCTGGCCGGCAGGGAAGAGCAGCCGCTGCTCCTTCAGGGCGGGACACCTCCTAGCTGCGCCCCAGAGCCGCGGAGTAGGCTACATCTACACGGCCGAGCTATCGAGGCCACGCAGCCCGTGTTGTCTCCATCAGGCCACGACGTACATAGCTGTGGAGGGGGCAGAGCAAGCCACTGCCCCGCGACGCGCTGGAGCAAGCCACTGCTCCGCGACGCGCCGGAGCAAGCATCGCCGCGCCGTCGGCTACTCAGGCTCTGGACTTCTGTTGGAAATTCCCCTGCTACTTGCCACTTCCCTGCTATTTAGATGGACAGAAAAGAGGAAGCAATGGCAGCAGAGACAAAGCCAAATGACAAATTGAGATTGTAATTGGTGTAAATCGAAAGTAATGTGTAATGAATAGTGTGACTGAATTTAAATTCAGTTTGCAATGTCATTTGAGAGTGGAGTTGAGTGAATAGTTTGACTGGATTTTTGTTTGGCTGTTGAGTTTGATTTGACTGAATGTTTCATTTGAGAGTGAAGTTGAGCGATTCCAGGACTACAAAGACCAGCAAGTCACAATGCTTGATTTGGCTGTTGAAAGTACAATTATCATAGAAAGTGACACTTCAACAGAGGTCTTGCATATATAACTTGCAGGTGCATCGAACAAAATAGATGCCAAAACAGGGTAATATATCTCTGGGAGATATGGCTGGAGATTGAGCATTTTAATTTCTACTTGTACAGAAGTTCGACTTGTACATGTGCATAATTAGACTGAAGCGAATGGCAAAATGTTATCTAGAACTGAACTTGGACTGAACTCAATGTCAAGTGTTGCCCAGAACTGAACTTGCCCACCATTGCTTGTTTGCTCTCTCATTCATTTGCCCAAAAACAACAGTACTTCACCATGACCCAGTGAAAAGATCATCTGTAATTGGCCCCTGAAAATTAAATAAATAAGAATACCGTATGAGCAAGACTTTGCGATCTCTACTTGGATCATTTTAGATTTTTAAACTACAGGAGCAAGATTATACCATCAGCAACTGAGTGAAGCTAAGGTTGGTCTTCTAACCTTCAGGCACCTCCGCATTATCCTTATAAACTCTATCATTTGCAACTTGTGCACCACCACCACCTGCCACTTCCCCGACCTCCCGCATCTTTGTTGTGAAAGAAAATTGGAGGCTTTGAGAATTAATGGACATAATGATAACACTGAAAGCACTGTATTGTTTAGCAACATACCTCTTCACCCAACTGTGATGTAGCTCTGCTTTCTCTCCTTTTCCTAGCCTTGTGCTTCTTATCGAGCCAATTTTGTTTTCGTTTTGAACTCTTTGTTTGGACCTCCTTTTTCTTTAGACGTGCTTTAGTCAACAAGTCATTTGGTGCGCTAGCATCTGTCGGAATTGTACATGGATACTCCAATGTGCTTGCACATGCATTAATTTTTACTTCAATTTGCTTACTAAGGATGTCAAGTGTGTTGTCTACTAACACGACACATTCCCGAAAGTAGGCTGCTCGATCTACCAAATTATGAAATTTATGGGACCTATATTTGTAGCTAAGCATGGCATCCATATTCGGATTTAAGACGATATCTCTTCCTTCCTTGTCTTGTACAGTTCCACTTCGTGCTTCCTTTGTCCAGCGCTTTAACACATAATGTGGCGGTAGTGACTTGATATTCATCAAATCGAGAACTTTAAGAGCATGGCCACACAATATCCCAATTCTATCAAATTGCCGGCAGCCGCACACAACTGTTTGCTTCAAAGGATCACCTATAACTTTATACTCCTCCTCAAAGATACAATCTCCTACTGGATATTCATTACAACCATCTAATGCCTTGGTGCAAGCTGACAAAGATATTTCATATTCACCTTGAAAAGCTTCAAAAATACCAGGTGTATATAACTTGCTAGCTTGCACCAACATAGGTGGTGGTCTCCTCATAAATATTCTAGGCAACTTTTTCCTTGATTCAAATTCTGAATTCAGTTCATTGTTCCTTTTCCCTTGCACCACCCTTTCAAAATGCTTAAAGAACCGGATGATATCAAAATCAGATTTGAAATGGATTTTCAAGTCATTATTCAAACTCTCACTCAATTGTGTACTTTTCATTCCTAATGTGAAGACATCCTTCATATAACATTCAGCCCATTTTTCCTTTAACTTATATATACTATCCAACCAAGTTTGCTTGCTCATCTTTTTCCTTATGAGGTCAAATTTTTGTTCAAATTCTGCCATGTCTTCATACTCAAACATGCACGCGCTAAAATCTGATAGAATACTTGTTTCTTCATTCTCCTCTTTTTCCTTCTCTTCATCCATCTTTTGCTTCTTCCCTTTTTTCTTCTCCCCATTTTTCTCTTCATCATCCTCTTCATGTAGATGTTTGACAGCATTCTGCATAATGTGAAAGGTGCATAAACCATGTCGTGCTTCCGCAAACACGTCCTCAAACTGCATTTCCCATTGCAGTATCTTGATCTGTATAGAATGTTCTTGGCCCCTTTCCTTTATGGGTTGTTAGAAAAGCCTCAAACAACCACTTAAAGGATGCAAAATTTTCATCATACATGAGAGCAGCACCAAAAACTACAGTTTCCCTAAAGTGATTGAATCCGACAAAGACACCAAAGGGCCTACTCTCCTTGTTTGTTCCAAAAGTAGTGTCAAAACTAACAACATCACCAAAATGTGCATAATCCATGATCATTCTAGCATCAACCCAGAATATGGTCACTATTTGTTCTTCACAGTCCATTTGCAATGTATATTGGAATGATGGGTTTTCAGCAATTTTGTCTTGAAAATACTTAAGCATGCTACCCGCTTGGCCATATGCCATTTCTCGTTGGCGCTTGGTCCGCAAATGGTTCTTGTGATCACGGAGGGTATAACTAAGATTGAGTGGTCCACCAACTTGTCGACTAGCCAACTCATGTGCGGCTTTTGGCCCAATTCCTGCATCATCTGCTGTTGCAATTTCAAAAGCCTGCAACTCTGAAATTTTTCTTTGTGACACCATTAAGTGTAAGGTTTCTGCTAGGTGTAGTGTGTGGTTGTGTTCCAAAACCAGCTCTAACACTTTGAGATTTCCCTTCTTCCGGTCCATTTTAAGCTTCATGTTTACTTCACAATTGGTTCTAGTTTCAACTCGAGGGCACTTTGTCAAATGATCCCTTTTGTCTTGTGCTCGCTGACCCTCATTTGCACAAACAAATTTACATGATGTAACCTTGCCATCGGCTGAACTTTTGTTAGTATACCTTTTCCTAACCTCAAAGCCTTTTTGCCCAGTGTAGCTAAGCCAATATGACCAAGCCTCGTCTGAGCTTCTAAATTCCATGCCAACATAAGGTACCAAACTAGGCAATACAACTCTGCAAAGTAAAAACACCACGAGTAAGGGGATTGTAGAAGTATGACTGAACTATCGAGAAATTTGGTAAATCTAAATATGTTCAGACTTGTATATGTGCAGTAATTATGTAGTAGTATCACTTAAACTATTAAGAAATGATGTAAATCTGAATATATGCAGAATTGTATATGTGCATAAATTATGTAATAGACCTATCACTGAACTATTGAGAAAGTATGTAAATCTGACTATGTGCAGACTTGTATATGTGCAGAAATTACCTATTGGAATCGGAATCCTGGTGGATTGTGTTGGCATGTTCGTCCATCTCGGTTGCTTCTTCCATGGGAGAAAAGATGTTTGATCGAGTTCAACAAACTGATTCTTCCATGAGAAAAATGGAAACTTGATGGAGTTCCAAAGCAACCTGATGATGGACCTTCGATCAGTTGTAGTGTTTTCATTCATGTGAAAGATGACATGAGAGGAGCAGAGTATTAGGACTTACGTGATATTGACGAGCAGAGCAGGGCGTCCACCTTCGAGCTCCGGCGATCTCTTTTTCGTCGGCTGGCGCCGTCTGGGTATTCTTCGCGTCTTTTTCTGTCTCCTCGCGCCCTTTTTCCCCTCGCTTGCGTCCCTCGGTTCGTAGTGGGCCGTAGTGGGCCGCTGGTTTTGGTGCTGATCTGAGCAAATCAGAGAGAGCTGGAAGCTGCCGTCTGATGGTTGATGGACGGTGCCAAGCGAAGGACGTCCCTCTGACTTGGAATCGCCAACGTCAGAGGATCTCGTTCCCTCTGCACGACGCACCGCAGGGAGCAGAGCCGGGACGATACGACCGCTCTGCTTCTCCTGTAAGCCAGCGCGATGCCTTCCCCGCCCTCGTCCGCCGTCATCATCCTCAGCGACAGCGACGACGACGACGACGCGGCCGCCCTCTTGCTGATCGCCGCCGAGCGCTTCACCTCGTCCCTGACCACCGAAGCCGAAGTGCAGGCCCTCTGCGAGAAGCACGGCGTCCCGGGGAAGCTCGCCGCGCTCCCCGCCGGCGACCGGCGCGCGTGCTCGCCGCCCCCGGCGCGGGCCGTCTGCGTGTACGCGCACGCGCACGCGCTGGAGGCCGGGGTGCGCTTCCCGCTCCCCGCCTTCTTCTGCCAGACGCTCTCCCACTTCGACCTCGCGCCCGGCCAGCTCACGCCCGACGGGTGGCGCGTCCTGGTCGGCTTCCTCGCGCTCTGCCACGACGCCTCCGTCCCGCCGTCGGTCGCCGTGTTCCGCCATTTCTTCTCGCTCCGAAGCAGGAAGGGCTGGTACTGCTTCCGGTGCAAGGAAGGTGCCGGCGCGCTGGTTACTGGCCTGGGCAGTTCCGAATCCGACGGAGAGTGAAAAAGGGGGTTTTTCTTCCTGACGGCGCCGGAGGAATGGCCGTGCCCCGTTCGCTGGGGCGCGCCGACGGCTAAGGTCTCCGCCGCAGGCCCGGAGCTATCGAGCCAGGATAAGAAATCGGTGGCCGATTTGGTGTACAAACACGGCGCCGCAGTTGATATCCGGACCTACCTCCGTGAGGCCGATCTTGCGGCGGCCTTCTCCTCCAACCTCGCCGGCGCATCACCACCACCACCTCCGCCTTCTCCTCGTACTACTGGTGATAAAGGTAAACGCGCCCCCAACACAATTCCCCTTGTCCAATTAGCACATACTCCTTATTCTTGTGGTTCATGCGCCAGGCATGAATCCACCGGAAGAGAAGGCGGCAGAGACCGAGAAGGTGAACACGGAGCCGGACGGCGACACGCCGCCGTTGTCTGGGAAGAAGAGGAAACAGGGGGAGACCGCTATTGTAGAAGACGAACTTTGCCGCTCAGCGCTGACCACGCCGCCGCCTGCTTCCCCACCGGGATTGTCTGGCGGCTTTTTCGACCCGAAGCCACAGCACTCGCCTGTCCCAGACGCACACGACGGCGACAGCGCCGACTGGAAGGTCTCGCAGAAGGTACTAGAGTGCATCGTCACGCCGTCGCGGGACGACAAGTTCGCGGCGTCGAAGCCCTCCGACGTCGTCGCGTCGACCTATGTAGCAATGCTCCAGGTATTCTTCCAACCAAATCGTTCGCCCGTAGGTGTGTTCAGACCGGACCCGGATGACATTGTTTGTGTGTGCCGTGCGGCGGCGACGGTGGCGTGCGCAGGCCGCGAACTACGTGTCCTTCTCCTCCGGCTACGCGCTGGACCTGGACGAGAAGCTGGTGGCGCGGGAGCGCGACAAGGTGGCCCTGTTGGAGCAGCTGGACAAGGAGAAGGCGGCGAGGCAGGCCACCGAGGCGGAGCTGGAGAAGGCGAAGGCCGAGCTCGCGGCGGTGAAGCGGGCAACTCTGCAGAGCGCCAAGGCGACGGCGGTGCAGCAGTTCCTGGGGTCCGAGGAGTACAAGCGGCGGCTCGACGAGCACGCCGCGGCAGGGTACGAGAGCGGCGCGGAGGAGATGAAGGGCGTCGTGCTCCGGCATTACCCGCGCCTCGACGCCGCCAAGCTGGTCCTGCCGCTTGATTAGCTCATTATGATTATCAGCTTAATGCTTTGAACTTGGAGCCGTTTTTGTTCATCTTCTGTATACATGGGAAACTGCTCCGGAGAACTGCTGAGCCTCTTATCAAGTTCATCGTCAATAGTATTGATTTCAATCAAGGGTACCCAAACATCCGAGCGGCCTTCCTGGTCACTCTCTGAACGCAAAATTACCACAAATACCCGGCCTAAGAGCAACTCTACCAGAATCCGCAAAAACACGACCCGCAAAACACGTTTGCGGGTTCACGAAAATCGCTTTTGCGGGTCAAAAACCTACGCGTCCGAGCAGAACCCGTATTTAAACCCGCATAATTTAAAAAACTTCTTTCGCGGGAGAAATTGCACAAACACAGTTCATCACATACTACATTGTTCATCGCATACTACATAGTTCATCACACTACAAGCATACATACTACGTTAAGTTAGTACTAGGGGGGCGGATCTAAACAGCGGCGAGGTCGCGGCAACTGGACGACGCGTGGAGGAGCCGGACGCTCACTCCTCGCCGGAGTTGCAGAGATCGACGAACTTCTCCGCCTGCTCCGCGTGGATGCGGCGCCACTCCTCGGCCTTCTCCTTGGCGGCGAGGTTGGCGGCGACCGCCTGCCACCACTCGAGGGCTTCGAACTCCTCGGCATGGCAGCGACGCTCCTCCTCCTCGCGCACGCTCCGCTCGGCGATGGCGGCGGCGACCGCGTCGAACTCCGCGACGTAGTCCTCGGGCCCAACGACCCCGCGGCGGCCGAGCGGAGCAGGCTCCTTGGGCTCCTCCTTCACCGGCACGAAGGGGAACGGCGCCGGCGGCTCCGGCTCCTCCTCCTCGTCCGACCACTCACTCTTCACGGGGAGGAAGCCTGCGGCGGAGGAGGAGGATCCGGCGTATGAAGAACGCACGGAAGAGAACGACGCGCGCCGGCGGTCGTACTCCACCGTCTTGCGGCGGTCGAAGCTCGCCGGCGGCGAAAGCCCGCGGTTCGTCCACTTCCGCGTGTCGCGCTTCCTCGCGCCGTCGGACCGGACGCGCCGCTCGCGCTCCGGGTCCCTCTCACGGCCGGATCGGCTGCCGGAGCCGCGTCCGCAGCTCCACATTCGCCCCCACATGGCGACTGGAGGTGGGGCGGAGGGTCGCCGGCGGCGAGAAATTGGGAGAGGAGAAAGGGGAATTGGGTGGCTCGCGGCGGCGGGGGGATAGGGTTTGGACCCGTAAAAGGGTCGCGGAACGGCACTTATAGTGCTCGGGGCGTGCGGTTTGCGGGCTGCGGCAAAAGTTTTTGCGGGCCGGGCGAGTATGCGGGCTCTGTTCTGGCCGCAAAATTGGCCCGAGCCCGCATACTCGCCCGAATTTTTAAGGGCCGGGCATTTTGCGGGGTCTGCTAGAGTTGCTCTAAGAGCATCTCTAGCTGATCCCGCAAACATGGCCGTTTGCTACAATAATGGCCGCTTGCTAACCGATTTGCGGGATCGGTCCCGTAAATCCGGTCTGAACAGAGAAAAATCGGCCGTCTCGTAAAAAATGGGATCTTGCATCTGCTAGCCCAATTCTGTCATATGTGCGGGATTCCACCTGATTTTGTTAGATCCCGTTTCGGTTGACGCGAACCCACTTCCTTCTGTTTCACTTCTTGCCTCCCGCCCCGCTGTAGCCGCCGCCAATCCGTCCTCGGACCCCACCATCCATCCACGCGGCGCCGGAATTCAGCCGGATGTGGAGTACTCGGCGCCCCCGGGTGCGCCACACCATGTGTCGCCGCCGCCTCCACCGCTGCCGCTCCGTGCGCCCGGGCCTCCCACGGCCCCAACTCCTCCCACCGCCACCGCCACCATCAAGAGAAAGAGGCAAGGGAGCCATGTCGTTCAAGGTGGTGCAACATCACCTAGTGTGGGCCCATCTCTGGTTCCACGCGCCCCGGCCAAGAGGAGGAAGACCGTCTCGACCCGCCCTGCTAGTGAGCAGACGAAGCTCCCGAGGAAGAAGGCAATCACATCAGGGGTCGGGCTCCTCCTTCAGCCGACCCCGGCATCCACATTGACGGCGAAGCCGCTGGCCACGCCTACAACATGTTCGATGAAACGGTCTGAGGTAAATAAAAATTCTTTTGCTTGCTTTGCTCCGGTCATCTATGTTTCGGTCATTCAGAACACTTGCTTGAGCTTTGGCCGTTGATTTTTGTAATCACAGTGTGCCCTCCGGTCAATGTGGATCGTGGCGATGGAGGTGCTAGGGGCGGTGTTGGTGGCGACGTTCTTCGCAACAATGAGAATGTTGCTTGATTGATCCATGTCATTTGAGCAACTTTTGCCTTGTTTTATCCCGCATTCATGCGCCTAAACTTGATACCTTGTTTATTGCGCACGACTTTGGATGTGATGAACTAGTATGATGATGAACTAGTTTTTATGCACTTGTGATGATGAACTTGACAATATTTGCCTATTGTATTTGCTGGATCGTGAGCCCTCCGGCGCGGAATAGATCCCGCAAAACATTTGCGAGACGGATTTATGGGAACTGTTCCGCCGGAGGGCTCGCCGTCCCATATTTTTTTGTGGGAGCCCTCAAATGAGTTTAATGGGCCGGCCGTTAGGGGGATCTACTAGAGATGCTCTAATTGGCAATCCCCGTATCTAGCCCACACGGCCACGCTCGGGTGCGTTCGCCACGTCAGATCCAACTCACTATGGCCTGACACGACCCCACGTATATTTAATCCTATCTGCACTCCGGACCAAACACTAGCCAATAAACTTCACTTCACTTTACTGTCCTCCGCCTCCTAGCTCTTCTCTAGCAAACTTCCATCGTCTCCAGCATGGCTGGCAATGGATCTGACTCCGAGAGATCCGGATCTGTTAATCGAGACCTCACGCCATGTAGTCTCTACGAGTAGATTGCCGTCTGCACGGCTCTCCGACACTCCTAGGCAGAGTGTGCCCATTTGCGATTGAAATTGATTCGACAGGAATCCATTACCTCTGCTCAAATAGAACTAGGACCCGTCGGGGCCGGTGGCTCAAGGCGCGTGATAGTAGCCTCGCTGAAAGCAGTGACCAACGCATGGCGGCGCAACCCGGCTCAAGTGGTGGAACCGTTTCGGTGGCACCTCGTTCCCGCATTGTCGAGAGCTGAAACAGAGGCCAATGCCACTATGGTTTACGCCTAGGAGGTGCGGTGTGACCGCTGAGCAAGGTATAGGCGCGGGACGTCGTGACAGCCCTCAAGGCGGAGACGGCTTTGGCAGCATGTGAGGAGGAGCCGGCGGATTCCCACGACTTCGACAAGGAGGAGGAAGCCCTCCGTGGCCGCATCGTCTAGAAGGGGCAAAGGAGGGCGATCTATGCCATGGACGAATTTGGCTCTTATCTACAACTTTTATGGATTTAACGATTTGTGAAGGACTTTTAATGTGTGTCCGGTCAACGTCCACGAGCGCGTCCTTGGACATATAGGGTTCCAGATTCGACTCTTATTTACAACTTTTATGAGGAAGTCAACTCAATGATGTTGCATGCACTGAAGTTTTCTCAGTCAATACAAAATATGTCACAGTTTGAGAAGATTCAGGCCCAATGCTGCTCTATACGGTCTGCTAACGAAATCATGGATCAACCTATCTCTATTGTACTCCATCTACAATGTACATGGATGATTTCCCTGTTGCTGTAAGTCAACCAAACCATGTAAATTTACAGTAACATGTGAAGGACCTACTCCTTGTTTAACATGCATGTCCCGGAGTATAAACCGAATCACAGGGAGTATAAACTGAATTCACCTGCAAAGTGTCCCAGAATCACAGCATGCCATTTTTTTTGTCACTGAAATATTAAGCGATGGTAAAATAAGATTAGGCATTTGAGACAATTCCTAAGGGGCTGGTCTAAAAATGAAGCGGGATATATCTGGTGGAAAAAGATAGGCTTATCCACCTTATAAAAAAAACTTGATCTAAAGGTCAAATCTATCTTATAAGATGCGGAAGAACGGCATCTAACATGGAAGCTGGCCATAAATTACAAACACTTCCCAAAGAAGAAGAGATGAAATGGACACTTAGAGCTAAAGTGCGGCAGGTCATCCAAGGGGACGACAATACACGGTTTTTTCATATGATCGCAAATGAAAAACACAGAAAGAAGAAAATTTTCAGCTTGAACAGGATGAGGGTACAATTGTAGGGCACACTAGTAGAAAAGAGGGCTTTGGTTCGAGCCTGCCAAGCTCATTAGTCCCGGTTCAGTCACGAACCGGGACCCATGGGGGGCATACGTCCCGGTTCGTGCGCCCAGGGGCCCGGCCGGGCCTCATGAGGCATTTATCCCAGTTTATGTGGACCCATTTATCCCGGTTCTAGGCACGAACCGGGACCAATGAGCCTCGCTCTGGCCCACAGCCAGTGGTCCCGGTTCATGCCTAGAACCGGGACAGAAGGGGGCCCTTTAGTCCCGGTTCCAGCCATAAACCGGTACAAATGAGTTGCCTATATATACCTCCTCGCCGGCGAGCAGAGCAGTCCACACTGCTCTGTTTTTTTGGCCGGCGAGGGGAGGGCATTTGGGTGCTCTAGCTCACCTCCTATGCACATGAGGTGTTCGATGAAATTCCCGAGCCACGCTAGTTAAGTTTTCTCCTCTCGAAGCTCGACCTCCGAGCTCCATTTTTCCCGAGATTTGTCTAGGTTTAGCGGTCCGTCATGCCCCGTCCTTGTCTTCACCGCCGTCGATCGCCCACGCCGATCTCGTCGTCGGTACCACCGTGGTGAGCTTCTTGCTGTTATCTTCTTTCTGAAAGAAAAAAAATCTTACTTTAGATAGATACTTGTCTAATTTTCTTACTTTTGAAACACATAATTATATATAATGCATGCAAATGAACCGGCAATGGATGTATGGTGACAGACACACCTCCGAGTACAATAAGGGCCTGCATAATTTTCTCGAAGTGGCTGAGGCAAACAAGCAGAATGGTTTTATGTGTTGTCCATGCCGTAATTGTGCGAATACGAAGTCTTACTTTAACCGGAAAATCCATCACACCCACCTGCTTTATAAGGGTTTCATGCCACACTATAATGTTTGGACGAGGAACGGAGAAATAAGGGTTATGATGGAAGACAGCGAAGAAGAAGAGGACGATGACAACTATGTGCCCCCTGAATACGGTGATGCTGCAATGGGGGAAGCTACTGAAGATCAAGAGGAACCAGACGATGTGCCCGATGATGATGATCTCCGCCGGGTCATTGTCGATGCAAGGACACAATGCGAAAGTCAAAAGGAAAAGCTGAAGTTCGATCAAATGTTAGAGGATCACAAAAAAGGGTTGTACCCCAATTGGAAGATGGCAACAGAAAGCTTGGTACCATACTAGAATTGTTGCAGTGGAGGGCAGAGAATGATGTGCCTGACAAAGGATTTGAGAAGCTACTGAAAATATTGAAGAAGAAGCTTCCAAAGGATAACGAATTGCCCGACAGTACGTACGCAACAAAGAAGGTCGTATTCCCTCTAGGATTGGAGGTGCAGAAGATACATGCATGCCCTAATGACTGCATCCTCTACCGCGGTGCGTACGAGGATTTGAACGCATGCCCGATATGCGGTTCATTGCGGTATAAGATCAGACGAGATGACCCTGGTGATGTTGACGGCGAGCCCCCCAGGAAGAGGGTTCCTGCGAAGGTGATGTGGTATGCTCCTATAATACCACGGTTGAAACGTCTGTTCAGAAACGAAGAGCATCCCAAGTTGATGCGATGGCACGGAGAGGGCCATAAGAAAGACGGGAAGTTGACAGCATCCGCTGACGGATCGCAGTGGAGAAAAATCGAGAGAAAGTACTGGGCTGAGTTTGCAGCTGACCCAAGGAACGTATGGTTTGGTTTAAGCGCGGATGACATTAATCCTTTCGGGGAGCAGAGCAACAATCACAGCACCTGGCCCGTGACTCTATGTATGTATAACCTTCTGATACGTCTCCAACGTATCTATAATTTTTGATTGTTCCATGCTATTATATTATCTGTTTTGGATGTTTATGGGCTTTATTATACACTTTTATATTATTTTTGGGACTAACCTATTAACCGGAGGCCCAGCCCAAATTGTTGTTTTCTTGCCTATTTCAGTGTTTTGAAGGAAAGGAATATCAAACAGAGTCCAAACGGAATGAAACCTTCGGGAGAGTTATTTTTGGAACAGAAGCAATCCAGGAGACTTGGGGTAGACGTGAGGGAAGCTTCGAGGTGGCCATGATGCAGGGAGGCGCGCCTGCCCCCTGGGCATGCCCCCACCCTCATGGCCCCTCGTGGCTCCCCTGACCGACTTTTTTCGCCTATATATGTCCATATACCCTAAAAACATCGGGGGACACAATAGATCGGGAGTTCCGCCGCCAGAAGCCTTCGTAGCCACCGAAAACCAATCTAGACCTATTCTGGCACCCTACCGGAGGGGGGGATCCCTCTTCGGTGGCTATCTTCATCATCTCGGTGCTCTCCATGATGAGGAGGGAGTAGTTCACCCTCGGGGCTGAGGGTATGTACCAGTAGCTCTGTGTTTGATCTCTCTCTTTCTCGTGTTCTTGAGGTGGTACGATCTTGATGTATCGCGAGCTTTGCTATTATAGTTGGATCTTATGATGTTTCTCCCCCTCTACTCTCTTGTGATGGATTGAGTTTTCCCTTTGAAGTTATCTTATTGGATTGAGTCTTTAAGGATTTGAGAACACTTGATGTATGCCTTGCATGTGCTTATCTGTGGTGACAATGGGATATCACGTGATCCACTTGATGTATGTTTGGGTGATCAACTTGTGAGTTCCATGACCTCGTGAACTTATGCATAGGGGTTGGCACACGTTTTCATCTTGACTCTCCGGTAGAAACTTTGGGGCACTCTTTGAAGTACTTTGTGTTGGTTGAATAGATGAATATGAGATTGTGTGATGCATATCGTATAATCATACCCACGGATACTTGAGGTGACATTGGAGTATCTAGGTGACATTAGGGTTTTGGTTGATTTGTGTTTTAAGGTGTTATTCTAGTACGAACTCTATGCTAGATCAAACGGAAAGAATAGCTTCATGTTATTTTACTACGGACTCTTGAATAGATCGATCAGAAAGGATAACTTTGAGGTGGTTTCGTACCCTACCATAATCTCTTTGTTTGTTCTCCGCTATTAGTGACTTTGGAGTGACCCTTTGTTGCATGTTGAGGGATAGTTATATGATCCAATTATGTTATTATTGTTGATAGGACTTGCACTAGTGAAAGTATGAACCCTAGGCCTTGTTTCAACGCATTGCAATACCGTTTCGCTCACTTTTATCATTAGTTACCTTGCTGTTTTTATATTTCCAGATTACAAAAACCTATATCTACCATACATATTGCACTTGTATCACCATCTCTTCGCCGAACTGGTGCACCTATACAATTTACCATTGTATTGGGTGTGTTGGGGACACAAGAGACTCTTTGTTATTTGGTTGCAAGGTTGTTTGAGAGAGACCATATTCATCCTACGCCTCCCATGGATTGATAAACCTTAGGTCATCGACTTGAGGGAAATTTGCTACTATCCTAAAAACTTCTGCACTTGGAGGCCCAACAACGTCTACAAGAAGAAGGTTGTGTAGTAGACATCAAGTTCTTTTCTGGCGCCGTTGCCGGGTAGGTTAGCGCTTGAAGGTATATCTTTAGATCTTGCAATCGAATCTTTTTGTTTCTTGTTTTAGCACTAGTTTAGTTTATAAAAGAAAACTATAAAAATGGAATTGAGTTTGCCTCATACGCTTCATCTTTTTAATATCTTTCGTGAGAATGATGGAAAGGAAAATTGTGCTCAAATGCTAGAAGAAGAAGTCTCTAAAATGTTTGGCACTAAATCTTTGAATGATGAGCATCATTGCAATGTTGTTAGTATGAACTCCTTGAATATCCATAGTAGTAATGATGATTGCACTAGTCATGATGAAAATGTCTCTTATAACCATGTCGACTTTTGTGGAGTGCATAGAGTTTGCAAGTACACACCAAATAGGGAAGATAGATTTTTCAAGAGGCATAAGTATTTTGAAACTAAGTGGTTGCAAGAGAGGCTAGATGATTGTGCTGAAAATTTAAAATTTCTTCACCATACTTGTGAACTTTGCAATGAACATGGTGATTTAAATCTCCGATGCAAATTGTTCCATGATCGTATTGTGTCCAAAAATTGTGATGATTTGATTTCCTTGCACACCATAATGAACTTAGTTTGCTTTTGGGTTATGAAGAAATGAAACGTAATACTAAGCATATTCCAGAATATAACCTTGAGAAATTCCTCGATATTGATCTAAAAGAAATTTTTATGTATTGTGCGGTGAATTGCATTGAAAATCCTTATATTGCCAATTACATAAAGAAAAGAAAACAAATAGAGGATGAATAGAATACTAATGAAAGGGAAGAGACCTCCCAATATCCTCCTATTATTTCTTATGATGAATCAGGTAACGAGGAGGAGCCTCCTATTCAACCAATCTCATTAATAAGGAGCTCCAGAAAGAGGATAAAACCCACACATGATGTGAGGAAGAAAAAGAAAAGACGGAGAAGCAAAGGTAAAAATGTATCGCTCCCAAATAATGTTGCTCCTATTACTCATTGTGATGATGATAATTGTTATACTATTGGTGCTATCCATACTATTAATGATGAGAGTGATTATGCTTATGATATGAAAAGGCCCAAGCTTGGGGATGCTATGTTTGATGAGAATGACATGTTTGAGAATATATTTGCTGCAATTAATGTTTGTCCCAAGCTTGGGGATGCTATGTTTAATGAAGATGATATTTCTAGCCTCCCAAGTTTTGACATGCAATTTTTTATGATGATAGCATGCCTCCTACTTATGATGATTATATTGATGCTATTTTGGAGGGTGTTGAATCTTATTGTGATAATTATGAAAGTGGATTTGGAGAGGTCATGACTTTATTTAGTAATGATTCCACTATCTTGGAAGAGGTTTCAATTGATTATGATGAGAACAAAGTTGCTACTTATGATGATTATTGGATGATACTTATGCTATAAAAAGTAGTGATGATTATATTTATAAAACTTGTCATGATTATGATTACCCTTTTTCTGAACATTACTATTTTAATATGGAAACAATTTATAGTATTCGAGTTTCTTATGATACTCCCACTATTCCGAATGAGAATGCTTATGTGGAGAGTAATAAAATTTCTATGCTTGTGGATCATGAAAAGAATGCTTTATGTGATTGTTATATTGTTGAATTAATTCATGATGATACTGAAAAATTATTATGAGGGAGGAATATATGCTTGTAGGAGTTGCAATAATATCAAGTTTCCTCTCTATGTGCTTAAAGTTTTGAAGTTATGCTTGTTTGGCCCTCCTATGCTAGTTGATTATGGTTTCCACAAGTTGTTTGCTCACAAAATCCCTATGCATAGGAAGTGGGTTAGACTTAAATGTGCAAGTCATATTCTTCATGATGCTCTCTTTATGTTACAATTCTTATCTTTTATGTGAGCATCATTGAAATCATCATGCCTAGCTAGGGGCGTTAAATGATAGCGCTTGTTGGGAGGCAACCAATTTTATTTTTTTCCTTGCTTTTTGCTCCTGTTTAGTAATAAATAATTCATCTAGCCTCTGTTTAGATGTGGTTTTATGCTTTTAATTAGTGTTTGTGCCAAGTAGAACCTTTGGGAAGAATTGGGGAAAGTCTTTGCGATCTTGCTGTAAAAAAACAGAAACTTTAGCGCTCACGAGATTTGCTGCCATTTTTTAATGGAAAGTGCTATTTATTTAATTATTTTTGCAGATGATTAATAGACAAATTACTCAGGTCCACCAATTTATTTGAGAATTTTATGTGTTCCATAAGTATACGTTTGATACAGATTACTACAGACTGTTCTGTTTTTGACAGATTCTGTTTTCTATGTGTTGTTTGCTTATTTTGATGAATCTATGAGTAGTATCGGAGGGTATGAAGCATAGAGAAGTCGGAATACAGTAGATATTACACCAATATAAATCAAGAATGAGTTCATTACAGTACCTTGAAGTGGTGTTTTGTTTTCTTTCGCTAACGGAGCTCACGAGATTTTCTATTTTGAGTTTTGTGTTGTGAAGTTTTCAAGTTTTGGGTAAATATTTGATGGATTATGGAACAAGGAGTGGCAAGAGCACAAGCTTGGGGATGCCCATGGCACCCCAAGGTAAAATTCAATGACACCAAAAAGCCTAAGCTTGGGGATGCCCCGGAAGGCATCCCCTCTTTTGTCTTCGTCTATCGGTAACTTTACTTGGAGCTATATTTTTATTCACCACATGATATGTGTTTTGCTTGGAGCGTCTTGTATGCATTGAGTCTTTGATTTTTAGTTCACCACAATCATCCTTGCTATACACACCTTTTGATAGAGACTCACATGAATTAGAATTTATTAGAATACTCTATGTGCTTCACTTATATCTTTTGAGCTATATAGTTTTTGCTCTAGTTCTTCACTTATATCTTTTAGAGCACGGCGGTGGTTTTATTTTATAGAAATAATTGATCTCTCATGCTTCACTTATATAATTTTGAGAGTCCTTTAGAATAACATGGAAATTTTCTTTTAGGAATAATATAAAAACTTTTATAGAAGTGCATTGAATACTATGAGAAGTTTGATACTTGATAATTGTTTTGAGATATGGAGATGGTAATATTAGAGTCATGCTAGTTGAGTAGTTGTGAATTTGAGAAATAATTGTGTTGAAGTTTGTGATTCCCGTAGCATGCACGTATGGTGAACCGTTATGTGATGAAGTCGGAGCATGATTTATTTATTGATTGTCTTCCTTATGAGTGGTGGTTGGGGACGAGCGATTGTCTTCTCCTACCAATCTATCCCACTAGGAGCATGCGCGTAATACTTTGTTTCAATAAATAATAGATTTTTGCAATAAGTATGTGAGTTCTTTATGACTAATGTTGAGTCCATGGATTATACGCACTCTCACCCTTCCACAATTGCTAGCCTCTCTAGTATCGCGCAACTTTCGCCGGTACCATAAACCCACCATATACCTTCCTCAAAACAGCCACCATACCTACCTATTATGGCATTTCCATAGCCATTCCGAGATATATTGCCATGCAACTTTGCACTGTTCCGTTATTATGACACGCTTCATCATCGTCATATTGCTTGCATGATCATGTAGTTGACATCGTATTTGTGGCAAAGCCACCATTCATAATTCTTCATACATGTCACTCATGCATCATTGCACATCCCGGCACACCGCCAGAGGCATTCACATAGAGTCATATTTTGTTCTAAGAATTGAGTTGTAATTCTTGAGTTGTAAGTAAATTAAAGTGTGATGATCATCATTATTAGAGCATTGTCCCAGTGAGGAAAGGATGATGGAGACTATGATTACCCCACAAGTCGAGATGAGACTCCGGACGAAAAAAAGAGGCCAAAAAGAAAAAGAAAAAAGGCCCAAAAAATGAGAGAAAAAGAGAGAAGGGACAATGTTACTATCCTTTTTCCACACTTGTGCTTCAAAGTAGCACCATGATCTTCATGATAGAGAGTCTCCTGTGTTATCACTTTTATATACTAGTGGGAAGTTTACATTATAGAACTTGGCTTGTATATTCCAATGATGGGCTTCCTCAAAATTGCCCTAGGTATTCATGAGCAAGCAAGTTGGATGCACACCCACTTAGTTCTTTTGTTGAGCTTTCATACACTTATAGCTCTAGTGCATCCGTTGCATGGCAATCCCTACTCACTCACATTGATATCTATTGATGGGCATCTCCATAGCCCGTTGATACACCTAGTTGATGTGAGACTATCTTCTCCTTTTTGTCCTCTCCACAACCACCATTCTATTGCACATATAGTGCTATATCCATGGCTCATGCTCATATATTGCGTGAAGATTGAAAAAGTTTGAGAACATCAAAAGTATGAGACAATTGCTTGGCTTGTCATCGAGGTTGTGGAAGATTTAAATATTTTGTGTGGTGAAGATAGAGCATAGCCAGACTATATAATTTTGTAGGGATAACTTTCTTTGGCCATGTTATTTTGAGTAGACATGATTGCTTAGTTAGTATACTTGAAGTATTATTATTTTTATGTCAATATTAAACTTTTATCTTGAATCTTTCGGATCTGAACATTCATGCCACAATAAAGAAAAAATTACATTGAGAAATATGTTAGAAAGCATTCCACATCAAAAATTCTTTTTTATCATTTACCTACTCGAGGACGAGCAGGAATTAAGCTTGGGGATGCTGATACGTCTCCAACGTATCTATAATTTTTGATTGTTCCATGCTATTATATTATGATGTTTATAGGATTTATTATACACTTTTATATTATTTTTGGGACTAACATATTAACCGGAGGCCCAGCCCAAATTGTTGTTTTCTTGCCTATTTCAGTGTTTCGAAGGAAAGGAATATCAAACGGACTCCAAACGGAATGAAACCTTCGGAAGAGTTATTTTTGGAACGGAAGCAATCCAGGAGACTTGGGGTAGACGTCAGGGAAGCTTCGTGGTGGCCACGAGGCAGGGAGGTGCGCCTGCCCCCCTGGCGCGACCCCACCCTCATGGGCCCCTCGTGGCTCCCCTGGCCGACTTCTTTCGCCTATATATGTCCATATACCCTAAAAACATCGGGGGACACAATAGATCGGGAGTTCCGCCGCCAAAAGCCTTAGTAGCCACCGAGAACCAATCTAGACCCATTCTGGCACCCTGCCGGAGGGGGCGGGGAATCCCTCTCCGGTGGCCATCTTCATCATCCCGACGCTCTCCATGACGAGGAGGGAGTAGTTCTCCCTCGGAGCTGAGGGTATGTACTAGTAGCTATGTGTTTTATCTCTCTCTCTCTCATGTTCTCGAAGTGGTACTATCTTGATGTATCGCGAGCTTTGCTATTATAGTTGGATCTTATGTTGTTTCTCCCCCTCTACTTTCTTGTGATGAATTGAGTTTTCCCTTTGAAGTTATCTTATCAGATTGAGTCTTTAAGGATTTGAGAACACTTGATGTATGTCTTGCATGTGCTTATCTGTGGCGACAATGGGATATCACATGATCCACTTGATGTATGTTTTGGTGATCAACTTGCGAGTTCCGTGACCTCGTAAACTTATGCATAGGGGTTGCCACACGTTTTCGTCTTGACTCTCCGGTAGAAACTTTGGGGCACTCTTTGAAGTACTTTGTGTTGGTTGAATAGATGAATTTGAGATTGTGTGATGGATATTGTATAATCATACCCATGGATACTTGAGGTGACATTGGAGTATCTAGGTGACATTAGGGTTTTGGTTGATTTGTGTCTTAAGGTGTTACTCTAGTACGAACTCTATGCTAGATCGAACGGAAAGAATAGCTTCATGTTATTTTACTACGAACTCTTGAATACATCGATCAGAAAGGATAACTTTGAGGTGGTTTCGTACCCTACCGTAATCTCTTCATTTGTTCTCCGCTATTACTGACTTTGGAGTGACTCTTTGTTGCATGTTGAGGGATAGTTATATGATCCAATTATGTTATTATTTTTGAGAGGACTTGCACTAGTGAAAGTATGAACCCTAGGCCTTGTTTCAACGCATTACAATACCATTTTTGCTCACTTTTATCATTAGTTACCTTGCTGTTTTTATATTTTCAGATTACAAAAACCTATATCTACCATACATATTGCACTTGTATCACCATCTCTTCGCCAAACTAGTGCACCTATACAATTTACCATTGTATTGGGTGTGTTGGGGACACAAGAGACTCTTTGTTATTTGGTTACAGGGTTGTTTGAGAGAGACCATCTTCATCCTACGCCTCCCACGGGAATTTGCTACTGTCCTACAAACCTCTGCATTTGGAGGCCCAACAACCACTACTAGGGAAAAGGCTAGCAGCAGCGCGGGTTTTAGGTGTATCAGTAGAGGGTACCGGTGCTACTAATAAGGCGCTACAGCTAACATGTAGCAGTAGCGCGTGCTCACAAGCGCTACTGCTATACAAGTGTAGCAACAGCGCTCCTAGTGGAAGCTCGCTACTGCTAATAGCTATAGCGTGCTTCTCCTGTACGTGCTACTGCTACTACCGCGCTGCTGCTAACTTTTCTCCACTCGCTACTGCTAATTTTAGTAAAAAAAATCGGCATATTTGTTTTGTATTTGAACAGGCTTTATAGAAGAATCTTTAGCACATACAAATGTCATCATGATACACATACAATTGCCTGCGAGACCACAAATGTAATCATAGCATATACACTACTAGAAAAAGGGCTATAGATGGGATTGACACTAATGGCGCACCAGACAAGTGGTGCGCCATTAGTATATACTAATGGCGCACCACCTTCTGATGCGCCATTAGAGTTGAAACTACTAATGGCGCACCTGGCACACGGTGCGCCATTAGTATCAAATTTTTTTTTGAACTAGTGCGCCTGTCCAAACATACTAATGGCGCATCCACAGGCAGTGCGCCATTACTAGTTGTAACTAGTAATGGCGCACCTGCCAGAGAGTGCGCCACTAATGTTGTTTTTTTTATTATTATTTTATTCCTTTTTTTGCAAAACTACTAATGGCGCACTCGCACGCGGTGCGCCATTAGTATGTTTTTTTTGCAAAACTACTAATGGCGCACCACCAGGGGGTGCGCCATTAGTAACCTGGATTACTAATGGCGCATTTGTGGTTGGTGCGCCATTAGTAAGTGGGCAGCAACAAGATATTTTGGATAGCCTCTCCTCCCACACTCACTTTCTCCCCACTTCATTCTCTCCACCGCCTCCTCCTTGTCTCGGGTGCCTCCTCTTTTTCACCTCATTTCCACCATAAATTCATTCAAATTAAGTGGTTAAGTTACCTTGTTTTGCTAGGTAAGTAAGGGCGGAAGCTATATTTATGTTGTTCTCCCTACAACAATGTGCACATGCACTTTTTATGGCCTAGCTAGATCTATGTATGTCCGTGGTGTTGCATATGTTTGTGGTTTTGCATATGTGTTTGTGTTTGGAGGTGTACCGGTATTTGAAATGCGATAGTTGCCAATATTTTGCCGGAATGTTGATTCATCTCCGTTTCGGCGAGAATTTTGGCATTAAGCATTCTTTTTGGTCCTATTTTTAGGGAAAGTCATGCCAATTTTTTTCTTGGTTCTAAAATATCGTTTTGCTCTACCCCGCAGGCGACCATGGTCCGCACGATGACCGAAGGCATCGTGAATAGGTTTTTGAGGTCCGCGAAGCCCGAGATGCTTCAAAAGAACGAGACGGAGATAAGATGTCCGTGTCGAAGATGCAAGCTGAATAGCCTTATTGCGGACCCGGATTCCAGGCAGGTGCGGGACCACCTGCTCTTGCGTGGTTTCATGGATGGCTATCGGTGGCAAGGTGATGAAGATGACTACGAAGTCGTCCATGGGGGCCGGGCAAGAAATGAGGAAGGGCAGCAAGACAACCACCGCTGCTCGGGCGGGCGAGAAGACGAAGAATCCCCAGGAGATGATCACGACGGTGATGCTGTACACAGTCATCATGTAGAAGAAGATGTAGGACATGATGATGATGCCGGCGGAGCAGACGAAGCTGGACCATCGATGGGCTGGGTGCAGGACCCTCATATTCAAGAGCTGCTTCTCAAGCAGACGGATAACGCAAGAGCTCCCGCCCGAGAGAAAGCCAAGATGGATCAACTTGAGTTAGATGCGGTTACTCCATTGTATGAAGGATGCAGGCCCGAGGATACCCGCCTGAAAGTAACGCTCATGGCTCTGGAGATGAAGGTAAAACACAAAATGACCGACGCATGCTTCGACGAGAACATGTCATTCTGGCACGAACGTCTTCCCAAGGGGAACAAGTGCCCGACCAGTTTGGAGGAGGCGAAGAAAATCGTGTGTCCTCTGGATTTACCACACGTGAAATACCATGTGTGCATGAACAATTGCATCATTTATCGGGACGAGCACGCGGAGTCTACCATATGTCCGGTGTGCGGTGTCACTCGATACAAGAAGAGGAAGAAAGCTCCTCGAAAAGTGGTGTGGTACTTTCCGATCACTCCTCGTCTGCAGCGGTATTCCGCGGACCCTAAGGTAGCAAAGCTCCTGCGTTGGCACGCGGATAGGGAGGAGAAGAAGCGAGAAGATGACGCAAATGATCCGGAGATAGATAAAAAAGACAAGATGCTGAGTCACCCTAAGGATGCGAGCCAGTGGCAAGCGTTGAACTTCGAATACCCAGAATTTGGGAACGATAGAAGGAACTTCGTGCTGGGCGCGAGCACCGATGGAGTCAATCCATTTGGCAGCCAGAGAAGCACACATAGCACCTGGCCTGTGTTCGTGTGGATGTACAACCTTCCCCCCTGGTTGTGCATGAAGAGGAAGTACATTCACATGAGTATGCTAATTGAAGGGCCGAAACAACCAGGGAACGATATCAATCTGTATCTGGGGCTGCTGAAAGAGGAGATTGACACGCTGTGGAAAACGCCAGCCAATACGTGGGACGCCGCAGAGAAAGAATATTTCCCTATGAGAGCCGCACTGCTCACGACGGTGCACGACTATCTCGGTTACGGATATCTTGTGGGGCAGGTAGTCCACGGATTTTCTAGATGCGTAAGGTGCATGGATGACACAACGTATCGCCAGCTAGATAGAGATCCCGGGCCTTCGAAAACCGTGTTCATGGGACATCGAAGGTGGCTTCGCGACGATGACCCGTGGAGGAAACGCAAGGATCTGTTCGATGGTGAAACCGAACCCCGAAAACGCCCGTGTACGAGGAGCGGCGAGGAAATAGACAAGCTGTTGAAAAATTGGAAAGACTGCCCACTGCCGGGAAAGAAGCAAAAGGCGCCAGAGCCGCTGCTGAAGGTATGGAAAACGAGGTCTGTTTTCTGGGACTTGCCGTACTGGAAGATCCACCGTGTGCCTCACAGCCTTGATGTCATGCATATCATGAAGAACGTGTGCGAGAGTCTGCTTGGTACCCTGCTCAACATGCCAGAGAGGACCAAAGATGGGCCGAAAGCAAGGGCAGACTTGAAATCAATGGGCATCAGGCAGGAGCTTCACGCTATATATGATGATGATGATGATGATGAGGCGAAGCAGGACACAGAAAGTCGTCGCAAAGGCAAAAAGGCCAAGAAGACCGGAAATGACTACCCTCCCGCGTGCTTCACTCTAAGTCAGGAGGAGATCGAGCAGTTTTTCACCTGCCTCCTAGGAGTAAAACTTCCTTACGGTTACGCGGGGAAGATAAGCAGATACCTAGACCCAGCGAAGCAGAAGTTCAGCGGGATGAAGTCTCACGACGTCACGTGCTGATGACGCAGATACTTCCAGTTGCAATCCGTGGGATCATGGACGCGCACGTCCGTGAAACGCTATTTGGCCTATGCAACTTCTTCGACGTCATCTCTCGGAAGTCGATTGGCGTGAGGCAACACAGAAGGCTACAGGAAGAGATCGTGGTAATACTATGCGAGCTTGAGATGTACTTCCCGCCCGCATTCTTCGACGTTATGGTGCATCTGCTGGTCCATATAGTGGAGGATATCATCCAACTCGGGCCGACGTTCCTGCACAGCATGATGCCGTTCGAAAGGATGAATGGTGTCATCAAAGGATACGTTCGCAACATGTCATGTCCAGAGGGAAGCATAGCCAGGGGCTTTCTGACCGAAGAGTGCATCTCCTACTGCACGAATTATCTAGGCATCGAGAACCCCGTTGGTCTGCCCGTCAACAGGCACCTCGACAGGCTCGCTGGATGGGGTCACCGTGAGGGTCGCCGCGAAATGCATGTCCACTTCGAGGGTCGACTCGCCGACCTTGAAAGAGCAAACCTAGTCGCGCTACAACACATAGACGTGGTCGATCCTTGGGTGGTAGAGCACAAAACCTTTATTAAGAAGACATACAATGACCGAGGCCAACAGAGGACGGACGGAGATATACTCAAAGAGCACAACTCATGTTTCACGCGTTGGTTCAAGCAGAAGCTTCTGTCGTACCCTTTACATGAGGATTCTTCCGCGGAAGAACAAATCATATTCGCCTTGTCATAGGGCGCCGAGCACAACCTGATGACCTATGAGGCGTACGATATCAACGGCTACACATTCTACACCGAGGCCAAGGACATGAAGAGCGATGGTTATCAGAACTCCGGGGTAACGATGGAATCCTACACCGGTAACGACAAGGACAGATACTACGGAAGGATCGAGGAGATCTGGGAGCTGAGCTACGCTGGAGAGAAGGTCCCGATGTTCCGTGTCAGATGGGCCAAGAACGTCATAAAAGAAGACCGGTATTTCACCACCATGGTTATACCCGAAGCCAAATCCAAGACCGCGGGCGCAAACGTCACCGCGAAAAATGAGCCATGGGTACTGGCTTCCCAAGTGGACCAATGCTTCTTCATTACCGACCCGCCAAAGCCCAGTCGTGTTGTCGTGAGGAGAGGCAAAAGGAAGATCATCGGAATGGATGGAGTAGCCAATGAGCAAGACT
>NC_057812.1:93934570-93961980 GCF_018294505.1 Triticum aestivum | reverse complement strand
CGCCGATCCCCGCACCCTCCCCCGCTCCACCGACATTACTGTTTGATGATATTTTTAAAAAAATTATTACTGTCTTATAAAAAAATATTACTGTTATGATTTAAACAAGTTTGAACATATTTAAACACAAATAAGTATCAAACAACATTTTAAATGCATAAAAAAAATTGTGGAGCCTGGGAATTGAACCCAGGACCTCCTGGTGTGAGAACTAGCTGCTGACCAATCGAGCTAGTAGAGAAGACTTGACATGTATCAGGTCAGGTGGTAGATAACTGTTGGCTCGAGCAGAAATATAAGAAAAATACTAATGGCGCACCTCACCCTGGTGCGCCATTAGTATGTATGTACTTATGGCGCACCGAGGGGTGGTGCACCATTAGTATTGTGGCGCCCCTACTTCGTACCGATCCCCTCTCTCTCCCTCGCCCTCGCCCGCGATCCCCTTCCCCGATCTCCTCTCCCAACGCCACCGTCGCCCCGCCCCGACACCACCGTCGCCCCGCCGCCCTCGACGCCACCGTCGCCCCGCCCCGACACCACCGTCGCCCCGCCGCCCTCGACCCCGCCCCGACGCCACCGTCGCCCCGCCGCCCTCGACGCTGCCCCGACACCACCGTCCGTCGCCCCGCCGCCCCGAACCAGGGAGCGGAAGCGCGGCCGGCGTGCGAACGAGCGGAGAAGGCGGCCATCCTCGTCCTCAACCTGTCGTTGACATCATCGATTCCAGCTCTCGCAGCAAGGTATGCGGCTGGTTCGTCCCCTGTCATGGCCAGATTGATTTTTTTCCGGTAAACTAGGCTAGGGTTCGATGGATTATGGAGATTCATGGTGATTCATCAGTGAATAAATTCGTTCCAAGAACAAGATCATGGCCATTTCCTGTGCTAGCTAGAGCCGTTGTCAGCCTGTGCAAGGTTCAGAACAAGTTGTCAGCGTCTTTGTGCTCTATACTTTGTATGAAAATAGCATCGCCAATAGTAATCACCGAGGGATAAAAAATACGAATGATATTATAGTTTTTCTATACTTCAAGTTTCTATTTTGTATATGCTCACCTGCATCTGCTCCGGTATAATGTCTTTGACGTGATAATGCAATTAAAAAGCAATATTGGTTGAGAGAAATTGCTATACTGGTTAAGACAACTGATTTTCATACAATGGCAATAGTGCACAAACAGTGTGAGTGGTGTGTACTTATTTCAGAGATGATTGGTGTCGGCTCAGCGGCTGCCATTTAATCAAATAACAATTCATAGACTACTGATTCCTGAACTCTTTATGGTTTGTTGTTTCAACTCTTGAAATACTGGATCTTGCATCTGTGTTTAGCTAGTAGAGTATAAAATCCAAATTCTTATGACCAGAAGCATGAATGGTTGTTTTAATATTGCTCTCTGTTAATGTCACTGAATCTGATGCAAATGATAATCTAAGCCCAAAAGAAAAATTTTCTAATTCAGTCAACGTCGAGTTGCTGTTCTCTGCTCATGTGGAACATTGCGTTACATTTTTGCATCTTCAGAAGTGCGGTTGTCCATGGCATGGAGTTTTTGTACTGTTGTTAAGGTTCAGGACAAGCCCGTGACTATCGTGTTTCTAGTAGCTAAAATCTATTTGTTCCTATTGGCATTGGCTTGATTGTTCTAAAACTCAGAACCTGTTGGACAATGACATTATTTGTAACGGCAGCATGAGAGGAGGAAGATTTTGGTTTCTTGTTCTGTATTAATAACTTCCTATAAGCAATGCACCTCTGATGATTTTGTCAAAAGCGTGTCGGGTCGATATTCTCAATATATTATTCTTTATCAGTTTACAAGTTGATTAATTTCCTCTGATTATTCTCAAATTCTTGAATTATTTGTAATGTCTTGCAAAATTATTTGTGCCTTTGTTTTTTCCTAAGTTTAGGATGCACTCTGTTAGGTTTTAGAAAAAGTAGACGAGAGAGATTAAAGGGGTTGTGACCAATGCTCCTCCGTCCTGTAATGTGATACATTTTTTTGACAGTGTGTCGAAATGTCTTGCATTATGGGATGGAGGGAGTATTTGTCAGGTATGTGACACACTTCTCCCATAAATGTCAGGTATGTGACATTATGGGATTAGGGGTTACAAAAAACATCAGTTACAAAAAAGTTCAGATTGTAAAATGTTCATTTTGCAGCTAGTGCCCATTTTGAGTAATTGCTTAGAGGGATGATCCTGTGTGAGCTGGTGGAGTGATTTGTTTTCTACATAAAGCTCTTTAGTCAGACTGGTTTTCGTGAAATACACATGAAGCTTCACCAGCTCCTGTGGGTGTGGGATCCATGTGACATGTGACATTGCATCCATGTCCACCTGGGATAATGATTTTGTAGGTACCCCGAGAGGCCCTTGAGTTTGCCGGAATGTCGATTAACTTCCGTTCCGGCAAATTCGGGTACTCCATATGTCCTATTTTCAGCAAAGGTCATGCTGAAATTTTCCGTGAATTTTAGCATGACTTTGCTAAAAATAGGACATATGGGGTACTTGTGACTAATGCATGGGCCGGGGTATCGTAGTAGTTAATTAAGTAGGATCAAGTGCCCCGGCGTACTTGTGACTAATGCATGGCTTTTAGGGTGCCTCGGCGTCGATAAAAACCGAAATGATGAAAGCTTAGGCTTTTAGGGTGCCTCGGCGTCGAAAAACCCTCAATGATAAAAGCTTAGATTTTAGGATGCCTCGGTGTCGACAAACCCTAAATGATGAGACCATGATCTTGTTCGTTGACAATAACCAACTTTTTGACCAAGCTTTGTTTCTATTTAGAGAGAAACATGGCCCACAACGATGAGGCCGGGGGTTCGGGCGGCAAGGCATTCTGGGAGCTGTCCCAGGAGATGGAGGAACAACCTCACTTGTATGAGGCCGCCGCCTTCCCCACCGATCCTGAGACCACTGATGGTGCCGCCGAGGATGACCACACTGATGCCACCACTGATGGTGCCACCAAGGATGCCACCACTGATGATGGCGGTGCACGCACAGATGGCAGCCAACCGAAGAGGCAACGAAAGGACCGGCGCCCGACCGTGCTCCGCACCCTCAAGGAGGAAGTTACTGAAGTGGACTCCAACGGGAATCCAACGGCGCCCGAACGAATAGTCAAGGGGTACTCGCTTCAGCTCGGGTGCATTTTCCGGAGCACCGTCTCGATCAACACCGAGAACCTGAGGCATCCTGACAGAGGGAATTTGCGCAACCTCCTCTTCACGAAGCTGCATGAACGATACAAGTTCCCCACTGAATTTGCAAACACAAGCCTCAAAGGGAATAAAGTGAACAATGCTGCCCTCACGAAGATGAGCAAGGCCCTGTCTACTTGGAAAAGCAATGTGAAAAGAATGATCGAGAAAGGTGAGAGTTATCAGAAGATCAAGGAGAAAAATCCTTCGATCACCGAAGATGACTACAACGACTTCAAGATCAATTGCTCGAGCACCGCAAACTCCCAATCAAGTGAGTGGGGGAACAAATGCGGGAGCTGAACATAGGGGAACACACACTCGGTCCTGGCGGTTACAGAGTGGCGGAGCCTATATGGGACAAGGAGGAGGCGGACCGTGCCGAGCAAGGCCTACCGCCCCTCTTTGATAAATACGGTGACAAGCAGACCAGGAACTTTGTCAGGGCCCGGTACAAGAAGGACCCGAAAACAAAGGAGCTTACCACGGATGCGAAGACCAGGCAGCTTGAGCTTGTTCTGGTAAGGAATACACCCCCGCATAATTAGCTCCATATGGTTGCATTCTAATTAATGAAGCCAAATTTCTAAATTGTTCACATTCCTTCCGCAGGCGACTGAAAGCAGTAGCACGGGGTCGACTAAGAGCAACCCTTGGGACACCACTCTAAATAGGGGGTTGAATGTAATGAAGAACAAGGATAAGCTCAGTAAGCCGACGCCAGCTGGTCGTGTGGCCGGCAAAGGCTTGTCGACAAAATGGGGGTCATACTATACCGCTGGTGTGCGGAAGGAGAAAAAGACCAGCTCGGAAAGCCAGGCGCGAGAGATTCAAGAACTCAAGGCACAGGTGGCGCGGATTCCGGAGATTGTCCAAGAGCAAGTGGAACAACGACTCGGAGCGACGATCACCGCCATTGTGCCTACCTTGATCTCGGGGTTGAGTGCGTGGATTGTGGGCGGCCAACAGGGGCCGCCCCCGATTCCTAGCTTCACGGCTAGCAACTCGCATAATGCGATGGCGGGGCCATTGGTGCCTCTGGCGGAGGCGGCATTGGTGTCTCCGACGCCGGCACGGGAGCTTAATGCACCCGGGTGTACGCCGGCCGGCACCTCTGCAGCAAGCGGCCCCTCCGTCAACTGCACGCCCGCCGTTGGCGGTGCCTCTACATTAGCCGAGCTCAACGCCATCATCACGATAACTAATTAAGCCTCTCTCGGCCGAGGACTTCATCTCCTTGCCTTTGACTGGGCATCCCTGACGCCCTACATGTTTTTGTAGGGCGCCGCCGACGTTCCGTGCACTCTCCTCCACTTCGTGAACAACAAGTTGGTCGATGTCGCCAAGGGCAAAATAGTTCAACCGGGCAACCCCTTGTTCCACGGTACCCAGATGCCACCCAACTTGTTTAGGGTTCAACTGGTTTGGGTGCTGCCAGGCTGCGACGAGTTGTTACCTCCGATTCGACCCGTCGGGGCCGACGATGATGACGTGATGACCCTCAGCGCATGCTTGAGCTGGCCCCTGCTTTGGCCGAAGAGCCAGATTCGTTTGGGGGCGGGGGACACCACCCCAAAGACAACACCGCCAATCGTGCCAGCGCCAAGTCGGCCCCATGGCAAGACCGCCGCAACGGTGCCGGACATCCCTATGCCACTGGATCCAAACATGCATATGGCACAGGATCAGAACGACGACGACGACGATGATGATACATTTGGCAACGTCGATCAGTACTTTGCTGATCATGGGTACGATGGCGACTTCATGGGGCCTCCTTCTCAAGAACCAAACCCAATAAAAGACGTGTGCGATCTAGCTCGTACCGCGGAGAAGCCAAGTTGCAACAGGCGCCGTCTGGCGTTCAGCTCTCAGGAGACGCCTCCAGCTGCCGACTTCACCGAGCCTCAGATAGGCGAGGTGCGAAATATTATCAGCCCCAACACACTCAAGAAGGCGGTCTGTGAGGAAAACTCGGTCCCATTACAGGAGAAGAAGAAGGCACGCAAAAGAAAGACTAAGAAGGGTGCGAGCCAGCCGGCACAGAGTACGATCCGTGCTCAGGACGGGCCACCTTCACCGCAGGATATCTCGAGGAGGGTGCATGTGGCGGGTCGGGCGATGCTACCGACAAATATGCTCAATGCTGCAACCGGTGCTATGCGGAGTCTGCATGACAGTGTTCTTTCTTTGGAGAAGCGGCGTCTCAGGGAGAAGGATGTGGCATACCCAGTTTTCGCGGCCAAGGTGCCAGAGGGCAAGGGCTTTGTGGATAACTCCATCGGGCGTACGATCGTCCTGCGTTTTGATGACATCCACGCTATGTTGAACCTTCATCCGCTGCACTACACCTTCGTTCGGCTATTTTCGCTGAGTATGGAGATGCGGATCATTCGCGACAAGACCCCGGACATCGTGATAGTCGACCCCTTCTACATGCGTGCCAAGATCTTGGGCAGCGCTGGGGACCGGCAAGTCGCGAGTTCTTACCTCGAAGGCGTCATTCTGGCAAACCAAGATAAGGATAACTTCCTCGTGCCTTACTTTCCCGAGTAAGTCCTCCCCTCAACCGGCCCGTAACATATGAATTCTTACATTTCGATCGTTTTTCTTTTAACATTCCGTGTTTTCTGCAGTGACACATGTTGCACGCTCATCCTCCTAAGCCCCAAATATTCCATGGCCACGTATTTCGACCCGGACCGTCAGTCGAACATAGACTACACAAATGTCAAGAAGGTTCTTGATGATGTTCTCCCCGGCTACGCCAAATCTGGAGGCACCTTCACCAGGCCTATTCGTAAGTACGGCAAGCACGTGTTCTCCCACAATACGACGTTCTGCTGCGTCAAGCAGCCGCCTGGCGGTCAGAAGGGTGCCTACTACGCCATCCATCACATGCGGGCGATCGTACGGGACCATCATCAACTTCTACTACCGAGTAAACTCAAAGATTGGGCAAAGAGCGTGTCGGCAATCCAGGACGTGGACCTCCGACAAGAATTCTTTCGCATCCAGTCGGAGTTTGCGGAAATCATCCATCAAGATGTCCTTCGTACCTCGGGGCAGTTCTACCTCAACAATCAACCGTCCAACAGTGACATCGACACAATGCTACAAATGCAGGCTGACAACAACCGTTATTTCATGACTCCCACGATAGACGACGGCTTCATCCACGCTCCGGTCCCTTGAGTCGAGTCGAAAGCAGTGATGCTGTGTCTAGTTCTGAAACATCGATTGTCTCATGTTGTAATTAAACTTTAATGAACTTGTAGTATGTCTCTTTGGTTTCGAGAGTCGTTCAACTTAGATGTAATCGATGCTATTAATGTCTTGCTTTTCTCTTCCGATCGTTCTGTTGCATACTTATATATTGCTTATGTATTGTCTGTGAATTGGTACTAACGTTTCGTTTGGCTAGTGCATAGCGATGCCGACGTATGTGGTGTACAAGGGTAAGGTTCCCGGAGTCTACGATGACTGGGAGGAGTGTCGGAGACAGGTTCACCGATTCAGCGGTAACAGTTACAAAGGGTACACCACTAGGGCCGAGGCCGAATATAGATACGCCCGCTATCTAGCGGGAGAGGGGAGGGAGCGTTGGAGGAACCGGATGAAGACGAGTTTCATCGTGATGATGCTCATCGTGATGACCGCAGCTCTCTTCTATCTGATGGTAGTTTAGATGATCGATATCGACTTGTAATGTGAAGACAAACTCGCTACTCGCGGTCTCGAGACTTGTAATATAATGTTCTATCTTTGTTCGGTCTTTTCAATTTGGAGACTAATATGATGAATTGTATTCGGAGACTAATATGATGAATTGTATTCAAAGACTAATCTTCTATTGTATTCGATGAATCTGTTGTTGATGTGTGCTGTCTATATTTTGTCAAATTATACATTTTGTAACCTGTGCAAAAAACAGAAAATAAAAAATAAAAAAACCTAATATTCATACTAATGGCGCATCACATGACAGTGCGCCATTAGTATGACAAAGCATACTAATGGCGCATCACTGGGCAGTGCGCCATTAGTATGCCGCGGTTACTAATGGCGCATCTCGTGGTCGTGCGCCATTAGTATGCCAAAGCACCTGGGTATACATGGCCCCTGGGAGGCATACTAATGGCGCACCGTAGCCTATACTAATGGTGCACCAGTGGTGCGCCATTAGTATACCAGATACTAATGGCGCACCACTGGTGCGCCATTAGTAAAAATTACTAATGGCGTGCTAGTAATGGCGCACCAGTGATGCGCCATTAATGGCCAAATTAGGTGCGCCATTAGTAGCGGTTTTTCTAGTAGTGATAGATACAAATAGTCTCATCATAATCATCATCCAACACAAAGTGGTATCTTGTCATCATCTCAAAAATAGCGATACATGCAAGTCTCGAATACTTGCAACTACAACGCCATCCATCTAAACAAAGGTATACGCGAGAAGAGCAATCACTATGAGTGAGAGCGGAACTATGCAGTACATGAGGTGGCGGTTACGAGTCCTCTCTCGCGCTAGCGTGAACCTCAAGTAACTAGCTTCTCCTTCTTGTCTGCTTTTGAAGCCTTTATGGCTGGCGCCCGAGAACCCATTCACTTGCGCCTGACACTGATGCCACTCGTTGTACACCTCGGAACCTTCCCTTTGTACACGACATAACACTTCCATCTCGCCATCAAGAAACTAGGTACCTGTTAGAGATGCATGTTCATGATGAGGATGTACAATCATATATATGCAACAAAATATACTAGGGCAACACCGAAAAATAAAGGGTTATCAACTAGATGCATCATACAGTATGCAAATTAATTAACTAGAGGTACGCAGGTCATCGTACGCAAACTAACAAAGTAGCGTTACGCAAGTTCGGCAGGGACCATGGACATCACAAAGTTTCATCGCTACACAAAGTATACAAGTTCAACTGACACATATCATCATCATCGGCATCATAAATCACTAGAAGTTCCATCCTTCCATATCATCGAGGATGGACCCTAGCTTCTTGAATAGCGTGAGGTCTAGACGTTGCATGCCTATGCGAGTTCGGACGTTAGCTCATGATATAGGGCCGTGGTGGAACATCCCCTTCTCATCGATGACTTCTTTCATGATGATCGTCGCAATGTCGATTTGGATGCGAAAGAAGTCATCTCTAAGTTTATAATCCGCTTCTCCATGAGATTCTAGCCACTTGTGGATATGATCATCATTTCTGCTTCTCATGCGAAGCTTTTGGTGATCCGTGTTGAACTGAATCATGAGATGGACGATGTAGAATACATCCTTCTTGCTTGGTTTTGGGACATGGATGTAGGAGAAGTTAGTTTTATGCGCGAAACCCATCTTCTTGTTCCTTTGTTTCCTGATCTGCATGTGGCCACCTCTAATGTTGAAGCCTTGGAGAGCATCATCTAGAATATTCATTATGTGGGTGTAGTCTTTTTTCTCTTAGTCTCTGGAAGGGTCAAAATACACGGCGTGGGAGACTTACGGGTAAAGAACGATAAGGACGGCGCGCCCGTTGCTGCGGGGAAAAGACACCTCAAATTATTCCCCATAGAGAGAGAAGGAATGATTGAAATGTATGAAAGGGTTGTCCCGAACTGACTTACTTTAGATGATAAGGCACGAGGACAATTTCCCGATCCTTATTCTGTACCATGAAGTTTTGGAGGTACTCCCTAGCAGTTTCACGCTCAAAGTCGCCGAGACTCAAGAAAGACTCGTGCATGTAGTACGGATCCACCACACAGATTTGCGAGACTTCTTCACTCTTCATGACGGAGCTCGTATGTAGCGCAAAAAGGCAGACGATTGTAAAATCGAGCAGCCTTGTCAGAAACATCTCAAAGATATGGTCAAACCGCAGGAAGAACACCTCCACGGGCCGTGTCTCGACGTAGCACTTCCCCTCAGGCACACGAGCCGCGTATGTCGGATATCCTGGATCCTTTGAGGCTAGTAGGCTTTTCTCAGTCGACAACACATGGTCGTGCAGTCTCCTGAGATCCCCTGATAGTGCCTCCAGCGGTTTCGGCGGTAGCATCGGCTCGCCCGTGAGATGGAACATGGCCGCACCTTTCACGGGTACACGCTCTTCAGAATGCATCGTCTGGCTGCTATGTGCTCTGGCTTGTTTGGAGGCAGCTATCTTCCCCAATCTCTTTCTCTCCTTTTTCTTGGGCACATCTTCTAGACCCTTCCTTAACCCCTGCCCCAGTGTTCCCGGGCTAAGTACCTTCCCCGCCGGTATCTTCCCCGCCGGTACCTTCCCCACCGGTCTCGGCACCGCCATCGGTGCCGGCGCCGTCGGTATCGATGTTGGCGTCAGTACCATCATCGAGGCGGACCTGCAAACCTTGCTTAGCAGTCAAAAAGTCGAGGTAGTCTTGTTCACCCTGATAACCCATCTCGTATGCATCTTGGTCAGAAGGCCCAGTTTCTTCGTTGTTCGACATGTTTCCTATGATTAAGTGTCCTCGTTTATTTCTAAAAGTATGAATAAATGAGAAATGGCATAAAAAAGAAATCTATGTGCCAGCACTTGATATGCCAACTATGTAGCACAAATCATGCCTTTATTCACGGGAAATTTCGGCATGACCTTTGCTAAAAAATGGACATATCGAGCGCCTGAAATTCACTGGAACGGAAATGAATCAACATTCCGGCGTAACATAGGCCACTCGGATCATTTACCAAAACATGACATATCCACATATCACATGTCCAGTTCAAATTTTCATATAAATTCAGCTAATTTTGAAACCTATCTAAATTCATAACTAAATAGATAACCTAATTAACATAACTAAAACCTAAGTAAATTAACCGAAGAACCATAGCTAGCAGAGAGAGGGGGGTGGTTTACAGAGGGTGCAGGGGCGAGGAGGCAGGCCCGACGACGGCCGAGGTTGGGAGGGGAGGAAGCAGAGGAGGGAGGCGAGGGACGACGGGTCGGGGGCGAGCGCGCCGGGGTCTGGGGCTAGCGCCGGCACCGGGGGCGAGCGCGGCGGTGCGACGGGGGGAAGAGAGTGGGGATTTGGGGGAAAAGAGGCGGGATGAAGCAGGGAGAGTGAGAATTTTGGGTTAAGTGGATGTAGCAGTAGCGCGTTTAGACAAAACGCGCTACTACTATTAAAGGCAGCTATAGCGGTTTCATACGGAAATCGCTACTACTACCTTGACTAGCTGTAGCTCTTTTTCAGTAAAGCGCTACTGCTATAACCAGTTTCCATTTTTATTTTCCTTTATTTTTCTCACTTTTTTTCCGAGAGCAGTGAACGAAGGGAAGGCGATATATATTGCATCATTTGACGGTTAAATATGTATGCAAAATAGGATAGGAACATATATATTACATCATTGGACCCATGCATAATAATGGCTTACTGTGTATACAAAATAGGAACATATATATATATATATATATATATATATATATATATATATATATATATATATATATATATATATATATATATAAAGATATATATTACATCATTTGACCGATTCCTCAGCGCTGACGTTTTTGTTTTTAAGTCAGCTTCTTTCCCTTCTTGTTTGTCGAAGAATAACTGAGCCCCTCATTCTGACTGCCTTTTCCATGGAGTACAATTTTTCTTAGGTAATGTAGTATTGATTCTTCTTTTGACGTATACTTCATCATCATCGTCATCTTCCCTCATTGGGTTGCCGTATTGATCATAGTCTTCCTCGTTGGCGACTCCATCCATTAGCTTTGCTTTGCTTCCTTGGGATCTACAAAATACCTCTGGAGACGGGGAGTGATCGGTAAGTACCATACCACTTTCTGGGGGCATTTCTTCCCAGCCTTCTTGTATCGAGAAGCATTGCACACCGGACAGCTTGTTTTTTCCGTGTGCTCCTTCCAATAAATTATGCAATCGTTGATGCATGCATGGTATCTAACGTGTCGCAGATCAAGAGGGCACACGATCTTCTTGGCCTCATCAACACTACTAGGACATAGATTACCCGCGGGAAGAACATCCTTTAGGTACTTGAGATGCTCATCGAGGCTAGTGTCGGTCCATTTGTTTTTAGCCTTCGTCTTCAGGAGTTGGAGCGTGAAACTCAAGCGGGTCACCTCAGGATTGCAACCATCATACAATGGAGTGTTCGAGTCTACCACCAGTTGCTCCAGCTTAGCCTCCTCTCTAGAAGCAGCTCTCTCAGTACTCGTCTCCTTGCGAAGCAATGCTTGAACATGAGGGTCCCACACAATTGAACTTAGTACCGACGAACTCTGCTGTGTGGAGTCCATGTCGTTCTCTCCGCCGCCATGTCCGGCCCCTTCTCCACCGCCATGTCCGGCCTCTTCCCCGCCGCCATTATCGATCATCTCTTTGTCTTGCCCCGTGTCATCATTGCCTGCCCCGTCGGCATCCTCAACATCGTCATCCTCATCTTCAATTATCCACCGAGTATAGCCATCCATGAAACCAGTCATGAGCAGGTGCACTTCGACACGACCATCGTCATGGGGGTCGAGCCAAACTATTCCTGTGCATTTTCGACGCGGACATAAAACCTCTGTCAGGTTATTTTCCTTCATGTCCTACACCGCCGACCGCAACCACTTGTCCACCATCGTTCCACTGACCATCGTCAACTCTGCACGGTAATAATAAACAAATTGATTATAAAAATGCATGCATTCATCAAAGTCATACAAAAATTCAGCATGACCTTCCTTAAAAATAGGACATATATAGATCTAGAGTTTGCCTGGAATTCGCCGAAACGGAAATAAATCGACATTTCGGCAAAACATAGGCAACTCAAAAGCACAATTTAGCGTCAACTCATGCCACACACAAAATTTCCATAAACATATCACACACACATAAACATATTTCCATTTTGCAAAAGCATGAAATTTTAATCACCTCTATCTCGAGATCGAACACACGGTGGAGATGATGTTGTAGGGAGATCAAAAGTGCACAAAGCTCTTCTTGACAAAGATAGATCTAGTTAGGGGCAAATAGGTCACTTAACTAAATGCTACATTTACCTAGCTACCTAATTTGGGAGGAGACAACTTCAACTAGTGGAGGGGGAAGGAAAAAGAGAAAGGGGATGCATTAATGGAGGTGGTGTAGTTATAGCTAGAAGTAATGAAGAGAGAGAAAGGTAGGTAGAAGAGGGAGAGTAATGGGGGGAGAAGTACTGAGGAAGAAGAAGAGTGAGAGAGGGAGGATGTGGGAGGTAGGGGAAAGGGAGGAGAGGAGATGGGGAGAGGGGGTGGAAAAAGGTGGTGGGTGCTGCGTCTTAGCAGTAGCGCGGGAGCAAAAGTGCGTTGCTGCTAAGAGCGTAGCAGCAGCGCGCTTTCCTATCACGCGCTATTGCTAAACGGGCCAACCGTGTGGACAATTTCAAAATTAGCAGCAGCGACGTGACTAAAAAGAGCGCTAGTACTATGGCATTAGCAGCAGCGCGCTTCCTGACGCCGCGCTACTGGTAAACTTAGGTCGTTGTGTACTGTCGGTGGATTTTTGTAGCAGCGCGGTTTAAACATCACACACTACTGCTAAATTTGCACTAGTAGCGCGCTTTCCGTAACCGCGCTGCTCCTAATTAGCAGCAGCGCCTCTTTTTATGCCGCGCTGCTGCTAAGATTCTGTGTATAAGGTTTTCCCTAGTAGTGAACATCTACAAGAAGAAGGTTGTGTAGTAGACATCACCTTCCTCCTTGGATGTGCATGAAGCGGAACTTCATTATGATGCCAGTTCTCATCCAAGGCCCTAAGCAACCCGGCAACGACATTGATGTGTACCTAAGGCCATTAGTTGAAGAACTTTTACAGCTGTGGAATGGAAACGGTGTACGTGTGTCGGATGAGCACAAACAACAGGAATTTAACCTGCACGCGTTGTTGTTTGTAACCATCAACGATTGGCCCGCTCTTAGTAACCTTTCAGGACAGACAAACAAGGGATACCACGCATGCATGCACTGTTTAGCTGACACCGAAAGTATATACCTAGACAAATGCAGGAAGGATGTGTTCCTGGGCCATCGTCGATTTCTTCCGACTAACCATCAATGTCGAAAGAAAGGCAAGCATTTCAAAGGCGAGGCAGATCACTGGAATAAGCCCGCCATGCGTAACGGTGATCACGTACTTGCTATGGTCAATGATTAACACGTAATCTTTGGAAAGGGTCCCGGCGGACTAGCTGTTCCGAATGGCGTTGAGGGACGCGCACCCATGTGGAAGAAGATATCTATATTTTGGGACCTACCCTACTGGAAAGTCCTAGAGGTCCGCTCTTCAATGGATGTGATGCACGTGACGAAGAACCTTTGCGTGAACCTGCTAGGCTTCTTGGGCGTGTATGGGAGGACAAAAGATACACCTGAGGCACGGGAGGACCTGCAACATTTGCACGAAAAAGACGGCATGCCTCCAAAGCAGTATGAAGGTCCTGCCAACTACGCTCTTACCAAAGAAGAGAAGGAAATCTTCTTTGAATGCCTGCTCAGTATGAAGGTCCCGACTGGCTTCTCGTCGAATATAAAGGGAATAATAAATATGCCAGATAAAAAGTTCCAGAACCTAAAGTCTCATGACTGCCATGTGATTATGACGGAACTGCTTCCGGTTGCATTGAGGGGGCTTCTACCAGAAAACGTCCGATTAGCCATTATGAAGCTATGTGCATTCCTCAATGCAATCTCTCAGAAAGTGATCGATCCAAAAATCATACCAAGGCTAAGGAGTGATGTGGCCCAATGTCTTATCAGTTTCGAGCTGGTGTTCCCACCATCCTTGTTCAATATCATGACGCACGTCCTAGTTCATCTAGTCGATGAGATTGTGATTCTGGGGACCGTATTTCTACACAATATGTTCCCCTTTGAGAGGTTCATGGGAGTCCTAAAGAAATATGTCCGTAACCGCGCTAGGCCAGTGAGGGAGTCCAGGATTAGGGGGTCCTCGGACGGCCGAACTATATCCTTTGGTCGGACTGTTGGGCTATGAAGATACAAGATTGAAGACTTCGTCCCGTGTCCGGGTGGGACTCTCCTTTGCGTGGAAGGCAAGCTTGGAAATTCAGATGTGTAGATCTCCTCCCTTGTAACCGACTCTGTGTAACCCTAGCCCCCTCCAGTGTCTATATAAACCGGAGGGTCTGGTCCGTAGGACAACAACAATCATAATCATAGGCTAGCTTCTAGGGTTTAGCCTCTATGATCTCGTGGTAGTTCAACTCTTGTAATACTCATATAATCAAGATCAATCAAGCAGGAAGTAGGGTATTACCTCCATTGAGAGGGCCCGAACCTGTGTAAACATTGTGTCCCCCGCCTCATGTTACCATCCGCCTTAGATGCACAGTTCGGGACCCCCTACCTGAGATCCGCCGGTTTTGACACCGACATTGGTGCTTTCATTAAGAATTCCACTATGTCTTCACCATAAGGCTGATGGCTCCTTCGATCATCGGCAACGATGCGATCCAGGGTGAGGTTTTTCTCCCCGAACAGATCTTCGTATTCAGCGGCTTCGTACTGTGGGCCAACTCGCTTGGCCATCTGGAGCAGATCGAGAGCTATGCCCCTGGCCATTAGGTCAGGTTTGGAAGCTTGAACTATACTGCCGACATCCGCGGAGACATGATCTTCGACGGATTCGAGCCCATGTCAGGTGCGCCGCACAGTCGCGACGAGCATGACTTAGCTCTGCCGCCGGACGGTGTTCGGGAGATCACACATGTGGCTACTCCGGCCTTCAATCTGGAGCAGATCGTGCCGTCCGAGGACGGGTGGATGGACCCCGCCACGGAGGCCGCACACTCAGCGGCGATAGAGCCTAATACTGACTTCACCTCCTATGAGACTTGTGTTGCCGGATCCTTGGATTCGTCCCCGACCACATGCTCTGAACCGCCCGCGTCCGTGCCTATCGAATCTGATTGGGCACCGATCATGGAGTTTACCTCCGCGGATATCTTTCAGCACTCGCCCATGGGCGACTTGCTAAATTCATTGAGGTATCTCTCCTTGTCAGGAGACCCTTGGCCGAACTATGTCCGACTTGAGTGGGAAGCGGATGACGAAGAAATTTATTCCCCACCCACCACCCACTTAATAGCCACTGTCGATGACTTAACCGACATGCTTGATTTCGGCTCCGAAGACATCGACGGTATGGACGATGATGCAGGAGAAGAACAGGAACCACCGCCCACAGGGCGCTAGACAGCCACCTCATCATATGATATATACATGGTGGACACCCCCAAAGAAAGCGATGGCAATAAGGCAACGGAGGATAATTCCCTCGAGAAGCAATCTAAGCACCGGCATCATCGACGCCGCTCTAAGCCCCGCCATAGCAAAAGCAGCGATACCGGCACAAGAGACAATAACACTGCGGATAGTGCCGAAGACGAAGACAATCCCCTCAGCCAGGCTTCGAGCGGGAGGATGGGAAAGCTAGCCCTAAGGAACATGCGGCATACAGAGAATCAGAGGATGACCATTACATGCCCCTCTCCGATGACGAGGTCAGCCTCAGCGATGAAGAATTTATCGTGCCTGAGGATCCCGTCGAGTAGGAGCGCTTCAAGCGTCGGCTTATAGCCACAACAAAAAGCCTGAAGAAAAAGCTACAACAGCTTCAAGCTGATCAAGATCTGCTAGTGGATAGATGGACCGAGGTGCTGGCAGCCAAGGAATACGAACTCGAGCGCCAAACCAAAAGTTACCCAAAGCGCAGGTTGATACCCCAACTCGAGGACGAAGCATTAAAGCCTACACTACCAGTGTATGATGCGGCTGACCGGCCACCTCGTGGCCGAGACAAAGCGGCATATCAGCCCGAAGTCAAGCCCGCACCCCGTTGCCAGTCAAACAAAAACACCAAGGCCCGGGGCAACACGCAGGACCTGCGAGACGTATTGGAAAATTAAGCAGGACATAGAAGATCGATCTACGGATCATGGGGGCGCGCCCCAACGCATGACGACAATCGTCACGCCAGATATACTAAAAGCAAATCCGGCCGCGCCGAACACAGCAGACAAGACTTGTTTGAACTGCGTCGTGATATAGCCCGGCACAAAGGCGCCGCACACCCCCTATGCTTCATTGATGAAGTAATGGATCATGAATTCCCAGAAGGGTTTAAACCCGTGAACATTGAATCATATGACGGCACTATAGACCCCGTGGTATGGATAGAGGATTTCTTCCTCCACTTTCAAATGGCCCGCGGGGATGATCTACACGCCATCAAGTATCTCCCGCTAAAACTCAAGGGGCCGGCTCGACATTGGCTGAATAGCTTGCCGGCAAACTCCATCGGAAGTTGGGAGAACCTGGCAGACGCATTCCTGGACAACTTCCAGGGCACTTATGTGCGGCCACCAGATGTTGACGACTTAAGTCACATAACACAGCAGCCCGGAGAATCAGCCAGGAAATTCTGGACTCAGTTCCTAATTAAAAAGAACCAAATTGTCGACTGTCCGGATGCCGAAGCCCTAGCGTCCTTTAAACATAACATCCGTGACGAGTGGCTCGCCCGACATCTCAGCCAAGAGAAGCCAAAATCCATGGCAGCCCTCATGACACTCATGACCCGCTTTTGCGCGGGCGAAGATAGCTGGTTGGCCCATAACAACAACATAGAAAGCAACCCTGGCACATCAGAAGCCAGATATAGCAATGGCAAACCCCGACGCAACAAACACAAGCACCGCAAAAATGGTGAAAACGCCGAAGATACGGTAGTCAATGCCAGATTTAGGGGCTCTAAGTCCAGTCAGCAGAATGGGCCACTCAAAAATAACAATTCGGGTCCGTCCAGTCTGGACCGCATACTCGACCGCCCATGCCAAATTCATGGCACCCCAGGAACACCAGCCAACCATACCAACAGAGAATGCTGGGTCTTCAAACAAGCCGGCAGGTCAGGTGCCAAAAACAAAGATAAGGGGTCTCAAAGCGACGATGGTGACGAGGAGCCTAGATCACAGAGTACATGAGGGCAAAAGAAATTTCCCCCGCAAATCCAAACGGCGAACGTGGTAAACGACACCTACACTCCCAACCCGGACCGGACGCACACCCTTAGGGATGTCGACTTAACAGAACCAGTCGTCCCACAATATAAACTAGGGCCGATCACCTTCAACCGCACGGATCGTCCGGTTAACACCAATCAGGGCAATCCAGCCGCACTAGTCCTCGACCCAATAATTGATGGGTTCCACCTTACACGAGTCCTTATGGACGGAGGTAGTAGTCTAAACCTGCTTTACCAGGACACAGTGCACAAGATGGGCATCAATCATTCGGTGATCAAGCCCACTAAAACCACCTTCAGTGGTATTATACCAGGTATGGAGGCCAGCTGTACATGCTCCATCGCCCTTGAGGTAGTCTTCGGATCAGCAGACAATTACCGTGCCGAAGAGTCAATATTTGACATCGTCCCCTTTCGCAGTGATTAGCAGGCACTGCTCGGATGAACCGAGTTTGCTCGATTCAATGCGGTACCACATTATGCCTACCGTAAGCTCAAGATGCCCGGTCCGCACGGCGTCATCATAGTTAATGGAAAGGTCGAACTTTCCATCGACACTAAGGAGTATACCGCTGCTTTAATAGCAGAAGCTACAAGTGGCACCTTCCAACCGAACCTCGAGTCGACGCCTGATTCCTGGACACCGCCAAAGGACTTCGAACTACTTCGCGGTAGGATAGCCTGGCTCGTCTAGAGCTCAATTAAACACTCCAGTGAAGGCCAGGACATGCCACATACGACAATTCTATCGAGCCGAAGAATGGAACACTGCGGATAAGTTCTTCTGGTCGCAGTATCTGGCACCGATTTATCTGGTGCCTTTTGCCGACCAACTGAAATAGCTGATCAAACTGCATAGGGCGGCTGAACTAGCCATGTATGATTTGATTATCTGGCTATGGCCCACCAAGCCGATTTCAAGCAGCTACTTCGGGCTCGTGAAGCGGCTTGTGAGTGCCTGCCCTCGACTTGACATCATCAAGCGGTCGGTCTGTATAGAGGGTGCGCGAATGGCCTTTGCCCACGCAAAGGTGCACTGGGGGAAGATGGATGCTGAAAAGCTGATGACCGAGGGACCGCCAGAGGGTAAGGAGCACCGCAAGCCCGAATTATATTATGAAACTGTCCTAAAAGGATCCTACCTTGGGGCGGAGCAATGCACCAAGAACATTATATTTCCCTGAATACAATCATGTTGTCCTTTGTAATGTTGAACAGGGTCATTTCCATTATTTATTGCCTGCTATATAAAAGTTTATCCTCCTGCGCGGCTGTTTTATATATTAATCCTGAGAGTTGGCCAGTCATCGACTTCTTCCCCCATGTAGGAAGTACGGGGGTGTTCGGGATAAACCTGATCATTCTTTATCCCAGTTTTGGTTCCTTCGAAGGAGGTGTTCAGCACAACGAACCAGACAATCGGACTATAGGGCTTTATCACTCTCACTTAGCCATAGGAGCTTTAGAAAAGGAAGGTAGGCGCAGCCCCTGGTGTTCGGAAGACCGCACAAGGGGCTATATAAGCACCTGATCGGAAGAAAAGCCGATCCATCGCACGTTGCATTGGTTATGGCATTATGCAGGAGGAATCCTTAAATATTTTACAACCTCTCGAACAGCTGACTAGCTCTCGCTGTATCATGACCGTCAGTTTTCGGCTTTCTCTACTGAGGTGCTCGTCCGGAAGAACCGGGACACAATCGTAGTAGTTCTCCCTATGCCGCCTTAGCCGATATAGCGGAACGTAAGGCAGGAAAACATGGGAGCCAGGCAAACCCAACATTTGACCCAAGACATGATTCAGAGCTGATGCATATAGTGCTATAAGTTCGGGGTGTCGAACTTCCATGAAGGTGTTCGGACTTTATTGCCGTATTATGGGTAAAACGAAGCCCCTGGCATGTTTAAGGCATATCATGGTGTATGGATGCCACTTGACAAAATAATTTCAACAAGAAAATAACAGTAGATAAGCGTTATATAAATCCACATGTTGTATTTGAATAGTACGTCGATGCGTGTGAGTACAGGTAATGTGATAAAAAAGAAATATGACTGTGGAACCTGCTGAGAACAGGGGGAAGAAGCTGTGTGTGGATCCGGAGTATAGTCGGATGGTCATCGCGGGGAATATCTAAGGATTCCCTTGTGCATTCGAGCTGCTTCCATATCGCTAGTCCTGGTCTGCGCAAAGTTGAACCTGTAAACAAAATGTAAGAAATGCTTGTGTGCTGCAGAGCGGTTGAGCCGCGGTATGTGGCCTGTCCTGGCCTTCGCCGGAGTGTTTAATTGAGATCTGGACGAGCCGGGCTATCCTACCGCGAAGTAGTTCGAAGTCCTTTGACGGTGTCCGGGAATCAGGCCGTCGACTGGAGGTTCGGTTGGAAGGTGCCACTTGTAGCTTCTGCTGTTAAAGCAGTGGTATACTCCTTGGCACCGAGGGAAAGTTCGGCCTTGCCATTAACCGTGATAACGCCGCGCGGACCGGGCATCTTGAGCTTACGGTAGGCATAATGTGGTACCGCATTTAATTGAGTGAACGCGGTTCGTCCGAGCAGTGCCTGATAATCACTACGAAAGGGGACGATGTCGAAGATTAACTCTTCGGCACGGTAATTGTCTGGTGATCCGAAGACTACCTCAAGGGCGATGGAGGCTGTACAGCTGGCCTCTATACCTGGTATAATACCTCTGAAGGTGGTTTTAGTGGGCTTGATCACCGAATGATCAATGCCCATCTTGTGCACTGTGTCCTGGTAAAGCAGGTTTAGACTGCTACCTCCGTCCATAAGAACTCGTGTGAAGTGGAACCCGTCAATTATTGGGTCGAGGACTAGTGCAGCTGGATTGCCTTGATTGGTGTTAACTGGACGATCCGTGCGGTTGAAGGTGATCGGCCCTAGTTTATATTGTGGGACGACTGGTTCCGTTAAGTCGACATCCCTAAGGGTGTGCGTCCGGTCCGGGTTAGGAGTGTAGGTGCCGTTTACCATGTTCACTTTTGGATTTGCAGGGGAAATTTCTTTTGCCCTCCTGTACTCGGTGATCTGGGCTCCTCATCGCCGTCGTCGCTTTGAGACCCCTTCTCTTTGTTTTTGGCACCTGACCTGCCAGCTTGTTTGAAGACCCAACATTCTCTGTTGGTATGGTTGGCTGGTGTTCCTGGGGTGCCATAAATTTGGCATGGGCAGTCGAGTATGCGGTCCACACTGGACATACCCGAATTGTCATTTTTGAGTGGCCCATCCCGCTGACTGGACTTAGAGCCCCTAAATCCGGCATTGACTGCCATATCTTCGGCGTTTTCACCATTTTTGCGGCGCTTGTTTTTGTTGCGTTGGGGTTTGCCGTTGCTATCTCTGGCTTCTGATGTGCCAGGGTTGTTTGCTGTGTTGTTGCTACGGGCCTACCAGCTATCTTTGCCCGCGCAAAAGCGGGTCATGAGTGTCATGAGGGCTGCCATAGATTTTGGATTTTCTTGGCCGAGATGTCGGGCGAGCCACTCGTCATGGATGTTATGTTTAAAGGCCGCTAGGGCTTCGGCATCCGGACAGTCGACAATTTGGTTCTTTTTAGTTAGGAACCGAGTCCAGAATTTCATGGCTGACTCTCCAGGCTGTTGTGTTACGTGACTTACATCGTCAGCATCCGGTGGTCGCACATAAGTGCCCTGGAAGTTGTCCAGGAATGCGTCTGCCAGGTTCTCCCAACTTCCGATGGAGTTTGCCGGCAAGCTATTCAGCCAATGCCGAGCCGACCCCTTGAGTTTTAGTGGGAGATACTTGATGGCGTGTAGATCATCCCCGCGGGCCATGTGAAAGTGGAGGAAGAAATCCTCTATCCATACCGCGGGGTCTGTAGTGCCGTCATATGATTCAATGTTCACGAGTTAAAACCCTTCTGGGAATTCATGATCCATTACTTCATCAGTGAAGCATAGGGGGTGTGCGGCGCCTCTGTGCCGGGCTATATCACGACACAGTTCATATGAGTCTTGTCTGCTGTGTTTGGCCCGGCCGGATTTGATTTTAGTATATCCGGCGTGACGGTTGTCGTCACGCGTTGGGGCGCGCCCCCGTGATCCATAGATCGATCTTGCATGTCCTGCCTTGTTTTCCAATACGTCTTGCAGGTCCTGCGTGTTAACCCGGGCCTTGGTATTTTTGTTTAACTAGCGACGGGGTGGGTGCTAGACTTTGGCTTGATATGCCGCTTTGTCTCGGCCATGAGGTGGTCGGTCAGCCGCATCATACGCTGGGAGCGTAGGCTTTAATGCTTCCTCCTCGAGTTGGGGTAGCAACCTGCTTTTTGGGTAACTTTTGGTTGGGCGCTCATGTTCGTATTCCTCGGCCACCAGGACCTCAGTCCATCTATCCGCTAGCAGATCTTGGTCAGCTTGAAGCTCCTGTTGCTTTTTCTTCAGGTTTTTTTGCTGTGGCTATAAGCCGGCACTTGAAGCGCTCTTGTTCGTCGGGATCCTCAGGCATGATAAATTCTTCGTCGCCGAGGCTCACCTCGCCTTCGGAGAGAGGTATGAAATTGTCATGCTCTGATTCTCCGTCCGCTGCCTGTTCCTTAGGGCTGGCTTGCCCATCCTCCCGCTCGAGGCCTGGCTGGAGGGGATTGTCTTCGTCTTCGGCGCTATCCGCAGCTTTATTGTCTCTTGTGCCGGTATCGCCGTTTTTGCTATGTCGGGGCTTAGAGTGGCGCCGTTGATGCCGGTTCTTAGACTGCTTCTCGGGGGGATTATTCTCTGTTGCCTTATTGCCATCGCTTTCTTTGGGGGTGTGCACCATGTATATATCATATGATGAGGTGGCAGTCCAGCGCCCGATGGGCGGTGGATCCTGTTCTTCTCCTACATTGTCGTCCAGACCGTCGATGTCTTCGGAGCTGAAATCAAGCATGTCGGTTAAGTCGTCGACAGTGGCTTTTAAGTGGGTGGTGGGTGGGGGACAAATTTCTTCGTCGTCCGCTTCCCACTCAAGCCGGACACAATTCGGCCAAGGGCCTCCTGACAAGGAGAGAGACCTTAATGAATTTAGCACATCGCCCAGGGGTGAGCGCTGAAAGATATCCATGATGGAAAACTCCATGATAGGCGCCCAATCAGATTATATAGGCATGGACACAGGCGGTTCGGAGCCCGTGGCAGGGGACGTATTCAAGGATCCGGCCACACAGGTCTCGTAGGAGGTGAAGTCAGTATTCGGCTCCATCGCTGCTGAGTGTGCGGCCTCCGTGGCGGGGTCCATCCACCCGTCCTCAGACGGCGCAATCTGTTCTGGATCGAGGGCCGGAGTTGCCACAGGTGTGATCTCCCGAACACTATACGGCGGCAGAGCTAAGTCATGCTCGTCGTGGCTGTGCGGCACACCTAACACGGGCTCAAATCCGTTGAAGATCAAGTCTCCGCAGATGTCGGCAATATAGTTTAAGTTTCCAAACCTGACCTGACGGCTAGGGGCATAGCTCTCGATCTGCTCCAGATGGCCAGGCGAGTTGGCCCACAGTGCGAAGCCACCGAATACGAAGATCTGTCCGGGGAGAAAAACCTCACCCTGGATCACATTGTTGCCGATGATCGAAGGAGCCATCAAGCCTTATGGTGACGACACAGTGGAACTCTCAATGAAAGCACTAATGTTGGTGTCAAAACCGGCGAACCTGGGTAAGCATTGTGTCCCCCGCCTCCTGTTACCATCCCCCTTAGACGCACAGTTCAGGACCCCCTACTCGAGATCCGCCGGTTTTGACACCGACAGTCATCAAGTGAGTCTTCCTGCGAACATCAAATTGATCCTCTGTCCGGTCCTTTCTTGCACCAAACAATGTATCAGGGGCTACTATCTATACTATGAAACTCTTTGAAACCTCATAAAACATACCTCAAAGCCTCTTATAAGGCTGATACAGGCTTCATTCAGTCCACTCTCAGCAGACTGAATCTCCTTAATCACTGCACCCATCAGGGCACGGTGCTCATCGACGATGGAGGCGCTCTTCAGCGCCACCAACAAAACATCCGGCACCTCTAGTTGGACAGAGATTGCCGGTGGAACAGGCACGCCCCCTCCAGCCGAGGGAGGCCGCCTGCTTGATTCTGGAGCCGTATTGGTCTCTGAAATTGCGTTCGGCTGGGAGCCGAAATCAAGATGGCTCCCGCCGTCGACTCCCATGGGAATCTTCTCCCCCATGTCTCCGGCCCCCGAAGTTTGACCTCCAGGCGCCGCTTTCACGATCTCTCCGCCCTCCTTGGTCGGGGTCCTTGTGGGATGAAGCCTCGATGTTATTCACATATTTGGGGGAAGGGGCCTTCGGGGGCGTCCCGCTCTCCATAGCATCCGAGCTCAGCAAATCCTCTGATGAGGATCGTTCGGTGTGGGACCTCGCCGGACTACAAAAAATATAGCTCAGGTTAAAATATTATGCCATGATGAGTCTGGACGCATAAACGTGTTCGGATTTTGTACTCACGAGTTCACCAGGGGCTGGGCCCTGGGATCCCACGCCGGGCTACTGTCGGCGGCGGCAGTGGACTCTTCCGGAAGAGGAACTTTTCCCTTTTTAGGCGACTCGGCCTCCAAGTGTATGGAGGCTGCCCTCTTCTTTCTCTCCCCCCTCGCTGGGGATTCGTCTTCCTCCTCCTCCTCGTCCTCTTCAGAGGCAGAACGGACGTTGGACCCTTCAGATATTGTGTCCGAAGTGCCACGAAGATGAAGGCTGCCCCGGGTCTTTTTGGCCTCCTTCTCGGCCTTCTTCTTCGGCGCCTTGTACGGCGCCAGGACCAGCATCTTCGTCAGAAGTGGGCTGGCCGGTTCTTCGGCCAAAGGGGCCGGACAATGGATCCGCCCCGCCTTCTTCGTCCATCCCTAGGGTAGTCGAGGAAAACACATTAAGAATTTCCCTTGGGTTATGCGGATAAATCACATAAAAACTTACCAATCTTGCAGGGCGGGACAGTTAGTACCCGCGGTCCTCAGCCGAGTCCGGCCATGATTTGCCGGACTTGAAAAGCACCTTCCAGATGTCTTTGTGCGAGGAGCCAAAGATCTCTCGCAGGGTCTGGTGCTTGGCCGGATCGAATTCCCATAGATTGCAAGTCTGGTGCTGACAAGGCAGGATCCGGCGAACTAACATCACATGGACTACATTGACAAGTTCGATGTTCTTGTCTTCCGTATCTTTAACGCATGTCTGGAGCACAGACAGTTCATTGGACGAAGACCAGTTCAGTTCCTTCTTGGGCCAGGACGTAAGCCGCGGAGGGGCTCCGGATCAGAACTCTGGAGCAGCGGCCCATTCCGTGCCACGTGGCTCAGTGATGTAAAACCACTGCTGTTGCCACTCTTTGATGGAATCATTAAAAGTATGTGTTGGCCATGTGACATTGGGCATCTTGCTCACCATAGCACCCCTGCACTCGGCATGCTCGCCGCTCACCACCTTGGGCTTCACATTAAAGGTCTTTAGCCATAAGCTGAAGTGTGGCGAGATGCGGAGAAAAGCCTCGCACACGACGATGAATGTCGAGATGTTGAGGAAGGAATTGGGGGATAGATCATGAAAATCGATCCCGTAATAATACATGATGCCGCGAACGAACGAGTGAGGGGAAACCCTAGCCCGCGGACAAAATGAGGGAGGAATACAACCCTCTCTTGGGGTTCCGGAGTAGGAACGATCTGTCCCGCCGTCAGGAGACAGTGGCTGATTTTTTTGGCCAGATACCCGGCCTCCCGAAGCTTTTTGATATGCTTCTCCTGGACGGTAGAGGCCATCCACTTGCCTCCTGCTCTAGATCCGGACATTTTCGGGAGGCCTTTGTGGGCGGAGAAGACGAACGCTCGGGCGCTGGAGCTCGGGCGAAGGGGAATGGATCGGTAAGAAGAAAGCGTGGGTGCGAAAGGGAGTCCTTATCCCCTTATAAAGGCAGCAGGGATTCTGCGCCTCCCCACTTGCCTGGTGAACTCACTTATTCCCCAAGCGCCGTGATTGATGGCGCGGTTGGGTTACCCACACCCGTATTGATGAGAATCCCGTGATAAGGGGACACGATCTCTGCTTCGACAAGACGTGCCAAGAAAACCGCCTCGCAATATGTGCAGTAGCTAGTTGAGAAAAACGGTTTGAATTACGACCGGGCCGTCGCGTGATGTCACGCTATGAAATTTGTCAGCAGATTAGATTTGTGGGATATTATACTCTCTACGGTGGTATGTGGAATTTGTTTGCAGAGCCGAACACTATCCTTGTGTTTGAAGTCTTCTATGGAGTATTTGGAGGAAGAACCCGCCTTGCAATGCCGAAGACAATCTGTGCGCCAGACTCATCGTCATTGAAGCCTGGTTCAGGGGCTACTGAGGGAGTCCTGTATTAGGGGGTCCTCGGACGGCCGGACTATATCCTTTGGCTGACCTATTCGGCTATGAAGATACAAGATTGAAGACTTCGTCCCGTGTCCGGGTGGGACTCTCCTTTGCGTGGAAGGCAAGCTTGGCAATTCGGATATGTAGATCTCCTCCCTTGTAACCGACTCTGTGTAAACCTAGCCCCCTCCATTGTCTATATAAACCGGAGGGTTTAGTCCATAGGACAACAACAATCATAATCATAGGCTAGCTTCTAGGGTTTAGCCTCTAAGATCTCGTGGTAGATCAACTCTCGTAATACTCATATCATCAAGATCAATCAAGCAGGAAATAGGGTATTACCTCCATCGAGAGGGCCCGAACCTGGGTAAACATTGTGTCCCCCGCCTCCTGTTACCATCCGCCTTAGACGCACAGTTCGAGACCCCCTACCTGAGATCCGCCGGTTTTGATACCGATAGCCAGAAGGAAGCATCTCCATGGGCCATCAAACAGAGGATGTCATTGGGTTTTGTGTTGAATTTATTCCTGGCCTTAAGAAGCTAGATCTCCCTAAATCGCGGTACGAGGGGAGAATGACTGGAAAAGGCACGCTTGGAGGGGACTCAATAATATGCAGGGATGGGCATTCTTGGTCTCAAGCACACTACACAGTCCTACAGAACTCTACCTTGGTGACCCCGTATGTAGATGAACACAAGAACAGTCTGCGATCCAAACACCCGGAGCAGTGTGACAACTGAATTACATGTGAACACGTCAGGACTTTTAGCAGTTGGTTGGAAACACGTCTTAGAGGTGACAACACTGTTTGTGATGAGCTGTACTCGTTGTCCAGGGGACCATCTTCGACTGTATTGACTTACAAAGGATACGAGATAAATGGGAATACATTTTACATGATCGCCCAAGATCAAAAGAGCACCAACCAAAAGAGCGGTGTCCGCTTTGATGCAGCAACTGAGAGGGGAAAGGACACATATTATGGTTACATAGTGGACATATGGGAACTTGACTATGGACATGATTTTAAGGTCCCTTTGTTTAAGTGTAAATGGGTCAATCTGTCATGAGGCGGGGTACAGGTAGACCCACAGTACAGAATGACAATAGTGGATCTGAACAATCTTGGGTACACTGACGAACCGTTAGTCTTAGCCAATGATGTGGCGCAAGTTATCTATGTGAATGACATGTCTACCAGACCGAGAAAAAGAAAAGATAAGGAAGCGAATACATCATACGATGAGCCAAAGCGCCACATAGTTCTTTCAGGAAAAAGGGACATCGTGGGAGTGGAGGGCAAGACAGACATGTCCGAAGATTATGAAAAGTTTAATGAAATTCCTCCCTTCAAAGTCAAGGCTGACCCAAGCATCTTGATAAATGATGAAGATTATCCATGGTTACGGCGCAATAAGCAAAGGACACAACCGAAAAAAGTGAAGACTTTCTCTCCACAACTATTATGATGATACCATGCCAACTTTCAACCTTTTCCTAGTTCATTTGAAATGCCTGTTGTAACAGACGAGTTTCCGTATGAAACCCTGATATCTCGAAACAGATTGTCCATTTTGTTGAAATGCTTTGAATGTTGCATTTTATAAACCTCTAGTATTATTGAAACTAAAATTATATAGAATTTATGCAACTAAAATTATCACAATATTTTCTGTTCAAAACATTAAAAGCAAAAATAATTTTAATAAAATAAATACAAAAAGCAAAAA